>NC_079368.1:10155000-10345000 GCF_021018895.1 Seriola aureovittata
AGTTTCCACCAGCACAGAATTGGAAAAATCTGATTTTTGTTTCTTGCTGTCAGGCAGTGCAGCGGATTGGAAAGTTGCTTCGCATATTTAGTTTGTTCTCGGTAGCAGTCGTCAAGCAGAGGGTCAGTTGTGTCTGTTTGCACCACAGACTTGCGCGGTCTCTCCACAGGTGGATGACCCTCTCCACCCCACCTCCCCCACCTCTTCCACCCCCACCCTGCCTCCAAGTGTTTATGAGTCACTTCACCCCTGGCCAAGCATGTGGTGAAGCCACCCAGCTCCAGTCATATCAATGGGATCTGCTAACTAGCCCCCATGGACGCTGCCAGGTTTTTATAGTAAATCGTGGAGCAAAACCACAATTGACTAAAAAGAGATAGGCTTGCTCTGACTTCACAGCATTTTGCGGTCTACATTTCCCTTTGAGTTTTTTTTTTTTTTTCTTTAGAGTTCTTTGCCTTCTCTTTTTTCCTTTCATCCTAATTTAATATGCAGCTGGATCCACCATTCCTCCTAATAGTTTTCTTTGTTTTAGCCTTTTAAAAACAGCGTTTTATCGTTTCAGCTTTCCATTGGAAGATTTATTTTTCATGAAAGCCTTAATGTGTTCAAGAAGTCCCAAAGTTAGCTGCCTTAATGGTGCGGCTGCAAAAAACCTTCAGACATTTTGTCCTACAGCACGGTCTTATAGGCTGTTGTCCACACCTTTAGCGTATCCAGCTAAATATGATCACCATACGCCATTTTTCTTTTAGAGAGGTTGCAGTGAAGGCACAAGATAACCCCTGTGGAGCACAGATGTGGATGGCTCAAGCCAAAAGCACCAGTTCTCTTTGCCAAAATACAACCATAAAAATCTGCCTGCAATAAGTAACCATGAAACCAAAATGCCTCTTTTCCTATAACAGAACTGTGGGATCTGCCCCATCAACCGTGAACCTGAGTTACACAGGGGAACTCGAGGGGAGTGCTGAGGCCTGACTGGGCTGAAAACCATCTGGGAGGCTGAGTTTATACTGGACAAAGAAATCTGCACACAGAAGTCGTAAAACATAGCGTATACTTGCACACAGATTCTTACAGGGACATTCAGTTTTGTGAGGCGTACATCCCACACAGGTGCCATCTGTAAATACAGACACAGTACATAACATTCTTGTAACCTTTCCTCAGACCACACCTTACACTGATATCCATTTTTGGCATTCCAAAACACATAAGTGTAGTGCAGAGTGTTGCTGCCAAGGGTTTCTCAGTCCAGTGCCCAACTCCACAGCTCTCAGCCTGGGCAGAGGAGGGAAAAGTACTGGGCGTCTGTTCTTGTTCCCAGGATTGGATTCACTGCACTGCACTTTACCCCTGTGGCTACTCTCAAAATGCCTGTTAGGTGCTTGGCAGAACTGCAACATTTTCATTTTCATCTTATGTCTGTTCAACGTAGTGATGGATCAGACAAATACCTGCTCAGAGCTGTGTGTATATGTTAATGTACAGTTTTTCTTATATTTTAGATGTAGTGGCTTGACTGTTTTTATTTTATTCATCAACTACACTTTAAAGGAAAAAATTGCAAACAGTTAAAAGCAGCATTATCGAACGTCTTGTTGATGAACGCGTTTCCTGATGCAGAGCATACTGTAATTGATTGTAAAGTGTGGTACAACGAAATGGACCAGTAAAACGATGGCTTTCCAAAAGTAATTTTCAAAACCAACTGACTAACTTAACCCCCTGAGGTCGATGGATGTTTCTATTAATATCCCCGCGATAGTACAGAGTAGAAATATGGTTTAAATGTTGTTAGAATCTGTAGACTGTCCACTTTCCCTTACATATTCTTGCGAGATCATATGTGACTCATAGCCTATAAAATTTGGTTAAATTAGAGTCACAGACAACATTACGACTCAGTGATATCACAATATTTAATTTTAGGCATTTGTCCATTTGTTATCCATTTATCTACTATTTTACTCATATATTGCACTATTTTTATGAGCCTGTTGACTTTGGTAGACCCATTTCAAGCACCAAAATAATTCATAAAATGTTTTCACAAAATTTTTGAAGAATTTCAAAAGCTAAGCTTCAAGTTTTAAGCATTTGGGCCAAATGATCTCTTTGCACATGAAGTGCTCTACGACAAAAAGGGGCCTCATTATAGAAAGAGCTGAGATTGTTCTGAAAACTGTGATACAAAACACTTGGGTATTATGTTATATGCAAGTACCCTTTCAAAGGTGAATTTAAGAAATAATGTAGAAAATCGAGAAAATGCCCTTAGACCTCAGAGGGTTTTAAAATGTATTGCCATTGGCAAAAAAAAACCCCAAAAAAAACATTTTACATAAATCCTTTTGAATTTGGTGGAGAGAACACAAAGCACTATTGTTATATGCTACTTTCAGGTAGACGAATTTGAACTTTTTGAACACTTTGTGTAATTTCATGTACAGACAACATAAAACACTATTTTATTTCATTTGTTAATGTTTAATGGATATGAATGAATGAAGATTTTACACCATAGATTCACATCTTAACACATCTTCAGTGAGGGAAACCTGAATGGAACATTTTGTCTTTATGTAATAATATGCTAATTCTCTTAGTGCATTGAGGTTGGCATAGTGAGGCCTTCATAGAGTTCGCTGCTATAGCAACACACACTCCACCTTCTCAGGTCTCTCCTCTCTTTCTGTCTCTGACACACACCACAGACACACACACACACACACACACACACACACACACAGTGTTGCTGTGCGGCAGTTTACTCATGTAATGTGACCTGGAGGGGTGCCAAGGAGCCCAGGGAAGGTCCGTGGCCTGAGGCCTGCCGACACCTCTCCCCAGCCCTGTTGAAATGTTTATTTATAACTCTCTTCCAGCTCCACCTCCCCCTGTCGTCTGCCAGCCGCCATGCCAATCCAAACACACTAGGCCTCTCCAGACTGATCCAGAGCATGATTTCAGAAAGAAGAGAACCCTTTCCCCTCTTTTTCCCCCTTCTCGTGCCCAACTCTCCCACCCTTTCCTCCCTCCCTCTCCCTCTGTCTCAGTGTGTCTTCCAAAGAGTAACGCTCAGGGAGAGGAGAACTGAGTAGAGACAGAAGGGAGAGGAAAGGAAAGGGAGGGAGGGATGGATGGATTGAAGAAAAGAGGGAGGGGGCAGAGGTGTACTCCATCCAGCATGGGCTGCTAAATTGGTTTCAGAGCAGCAGTTGGACTCCGGGGATGCACGGCACACACTGCCGACTAGCTGTGTTTGCTTTTGTGGGGTGTAGGAAATCTGATCTCCATCCATGTAGCCAACCCACATCCCACATCCCACCCATCACTACCACCAAGAATGAAAGGAGCTATGAGGACAGTCACCCTAAAACAGGTATCATTGATACTCTAGTAATAAGAATAACAAACATTAAACCCGAGTGTGGAAAAGTCCATATTTCACTAAAATGCTGAATGGTTACATCATATCACATGAACCATCTTTGTTACAGGCAGGAAGTCACATGTGTGTGGAAGGTTGGATGACATGTTAAGTCCCTGGTGGGCCCAAGGCGGAAGGCTCTCTAAATAGGTTTAATTGGGCCAGGCCTAACAGTGCCATGCAGTCACTGCCAGACAGACACAGGGCTACAGGGAAAAGCAGAGCACCCAAGAGACCTCAGGCGCTGTGTCCCTGTATCTGACTTGGTGCTGCTGTGTGGCTCATTTGGTATACTCACAGTTTAAGGACACACTGCTTACACATGGCTATGTCCAAGGGAGCTGTGCCAAATTACCAATACCAGTTGTTTATCTAAAAAACATGCTCATACAGCAGAGCTATGATTGGTTTGTTGCCCAAGGCATAACTCGAGCTCTCAAAAGTGGGAATTGTTTACCTCCTTGTGCCTGTGTGTGTTTGTGTGCTTGTTTATGTGTCTCTGTTTATGCGTAAGTGCATTTGTCTGCATGCCTTAGCATAGGCATCTTGGTAACAGCCTTCTCCAGTACAGCCACCAAGGTCTGTTACATCCCCTGCAGCAAATGGTAAAATGTAGATCAGCCATAACAAAACTGAAATGTGTACCATATTATTTGCACTCGATAAATGAAGCTAGTGTCTGATGAATAATATATGATGTGTCAAATATTTATTCAATCAACAAAAATGAAAAAGCAGGAACATGAAGACAGACATATATATGTGTAAAATATACTGTGTATGTATGTATATATATATATATATATATATATATATATATATATACACACACAGTATATTGTAATAGACAGCAGTACAATTAAAGCAGTCATCCTCAAGACAGAGAAGGGACTTAATGTGGTGTTAAGGCCACAGTGCTGCTTTGATGCGCAAGCCACTTTCATCTAAATTTGTGCGTGTGTCTTGTTTCTGTCTCGCTCTTTCACACATATTATACATACAGAAACACACACACACACACACACGCACACACCCACACCCACAACCACATGCAAAAATATACCCGTGTTCAGGGCAGATACTCATTTCTCTCTCAGACAGTTTGCTTGCCTTGCATCCGAATGGACTTGTCTTACATCGCATGTGTATATGATGACAAATCCAACATTTAATTTACTCTGCCTTTTTGCAGCGCGCACCAACTTCTTTTATTTAATAAATGATCATGCTTTAAAAGCAGCCAAGTGTTGAGTGAACCGCTACACACACTAAAACACCTTCTGTTAGAGCAAATGGTTGCGTGCGAGGTTTGTGTGTTCGCGAGCATCCAAGTATGAGTGTGCGTACATTCAGCGAGTTGATTTGAGTTGAGTGTGCGGTTGTGGGTTCCTGTGTGTGCATTTGTGTGTTTATACTCTTGTTTGTGTGTTTGTCATGAGTAAGTCCTGGGGGAACGTGGTCTCCACAGTAACCGTCTCTCTTGGTGGTCCATCATTAATAGTCAGTCTGATGTTGATGATTTAGCTTCAGTTAAAAAAAAAAAAAAAAAAGGGCGTAGTCAGATCAAGTGAAATCCCATAAAATCATTTAACTACGCAGCATAATAAACAGCTTGACAAGTAAATAAATAATCAGTGAATCAAGAGGTCAGTTAGAGCAACCTTTTTTCAGGCTGTCTTGTCTATGTGTGTGTGTGTGTGTGCGTGCGTGCGTGCGTTCACGTATTTGGTGTTTGTTTTTCCTCTTTGTCTCATCTCTCCCCCCACCTCTCTTGAGTGAAGAGAAATTGAGAAACCAATCTAAAATCCATCAGGACTTCCCTGCCCACAATCCCCTCACCCCCAACTCCTCCTACCCCCCACCTACCCAGCACCCAACACGCCCACAACCCCCCCCACTCCTGTTTTTTGTGTTGCAAGCGTCTGGAAATTGGATGAGATGTTCGTTTAGCGGGCAGCTGGTCTGGGGCCGATATGAATTGCGTTTCCCCACGCCAGAAAAGGTCAAGCCCCCTCGCCTTGACGGAGTGCATCGGCCTATTGAGTGGCGCTTTAGTCCATTTACCAACAGCCAATGGCAAGGCGGCAGAGGGGAGCGAGGGAAGCACAGCACTCTGTGTAGAAGAGAGAAAAGAATGGCAGCACGTCAGATATAAATTCATTGTTTCTCATCACCCAGCTGGGGCAGGAATGGCTGGGAGTGATTGCTGGGATGGGGGAAGTGAGGTAGGAATATTACTGTCTGAGTAGGCAGTGTCTGTGTGAGAGAAGAGATGAGCACCCCTCTTTCCCCACCACTGGCTCCACATTCAGCCTCGCTACCCAGCATTTTGAAAAACGTTGTTTAGAGCTTACATTACCTGTGAAACACCCAAATGAAAATCAAATGACGTGGCCTCCATGAGAATTCGCTCAATAGAGTGAGCGTTCAAAGGAAAATAAAATAGGTTGGTGCCCCTCACGTCAAACCTCCAGAAGTATATCTTTATATTTAAAGAGAAGAGGAAATGATGCCACAGTGCAGTTGATGCCTTTGTTAAAAGAAAGAATATATTCCAAAAGCTAAAAATAGAGACAGTTAATAGGTTGGTTATGTGCTGAAAACAGACACCTCAACGGTACACATACAAGTACGCCTCAGGGCTCCTATCTCTCTCTGTCGCTCCCTCTCTGACTCTCATACATGCATACAGGAAAAAGGCTGCTGTCCCTTTAATTTTCCTCCCTGCGGTTCTGGGGGAGTTAAGGCAAAGCAATTAAAACAAAGGCATATTTAACATGGGGTTAATGATTGGCTGACCCTGCAGTCAGCACAGTGACAATATCTTAATTATTGAGAAACCTAAAGTCATTACGCCTACGAATGGCCTGAGGAGCGTCTCTATTGATCGGGATCCAGTCCCATTACAGGCCCAGCCTGGACCAATGAAGCCCCCCATTATAGACAGTCTCTTTTCTCTCTCTCTCTCTCTCTCTCTCTCTCTCTCTCTCTGTCTCTGTCTCTCTCTCTCTCTCTCTCTCTCTCCTTCTCTGTGCTGGTCTCTGTCTTTCTTTCTCTCCTGCTCCCTCTCTCCTTCTCTGTGTCTCACGGCAAGCTATTGGATGTGGTGAACGGTGAGACAAGAGCCAGACGAGGCTTGTGGGCTTTATTGCTTTCTAAAAAATTCATAACCAAGCCTGACATTTTTGCTGAGAAATGATTATTTTCCTCCCTCCCTCAATCTACTTTCCTTTATGGTCCTTCTCATTTTTTTGGTTTAAGTGGCAGAAGTGTTAAAAATCAAGCACTAACAGGATTGATCAGTTCTCCTGACTTATATGAGGTGAGAAACCTTCAGTGCAATCCTGTGGCTTGTGTATTTTAATACTTGCACAACTGGACACTTGTATTATATCATCCCTACAATTTCAAACAAGGGCTTGATGTTTTACCACAGCAATGCATGTGTCAATATTGCACACACTTCATTTAAAATTTACAGATTTCTTTGTGCTTTTTGTCACTTCACCCACAGGTGCTGGCCTTACTGTGTGTTTCATTCTGAGGAACTGCATCTCCTCACTTCCACTTCTTGCTGATGGCAGGAAACTGGTGAGACTGGACACCTAGTCCTCCTATCAGAGCCTTTATTATGAAGACCAGACTGCTGATTTTAGAGGTAAATGGTATGGTGTTGAAAATATGAATGAAATTGATGCTTATTTGAAAAGTGATACCTGATAATCATATAAACACATTATTAATCACTGTAAACATGCACTTAAACTAGGGATGATACACTGAAAAAAGCATTATAATGGTCCTCTTCACACTTAGAGATAGTGTTAAACTAAGTCGGAAGCATCAGATTTAATCCAATGTAACCACTGGAATTAGGAAAGAACTTTCCTTAACAAAGGAAATAGCTATTATGTCATCAATCTGCGTATTTAATAACTTAGATTGCATAATGTGGAAATATAGCTAAACATGGAAAATGACATGTCATAGCTATGTCATCACATTAACTCATTAGCTATGACAAATGGCTTTTAGATCGCTTTCAGATTTATTTTTTAATTAAAAATATTATTTCAACAGGAAGAAAAGAAGAGCTTTTAAGATGCTCATATTTCATTTGACTCCTATGGTAAATTACAATGCTGCGTGGATTATTTTATATACACTTATAGTCTGGACATTTCATCTGTTATATAATTCTGAAAGAAGATTTTAAGTCACCGATGCTTAATGTTTTGTGACAGCAGTTATAATGCATCAATAAGCATTATGAGCTCTTATAAGCCTGGTCATAGCACAATATGAGTGTCTTCATCGTGAGCTGTTGCTTGGTAGCCATAGTAACCATAAAGATTTGTTATCTGACATTACCTTTTAGTGCCACTGATTTTCATGCGTCATATGCGTCTGCCTTGGGGATTTATGGATAAATTGAACATCAATGTAATGACGATGATTATTTTAGAGATATAATGATAAAATTACAAATGTCTGCACCACCCTTGCACCACTGTAACAGTTTGGTGGTATTACTGAACATGTTAGTGACACTATAAAATCACAACAGATGTTTAATAGATACTTTTTATGCTGTTGCAAATAACAAAACTTTTTCTTGCTTTTGACTGAGTGATTTTTTTATATTCAAAAGGCTTTTTAAGTTTGGTTGTTTGACAGGGGGAAAAAAAACTCCTTAAAACTTTTGTTTTTGCTTTACTTGTCAAAACAGGAAAAAAGCCTCTCACACCCTTTTCACTCTAAACCCTTAATATATGAAAGATAAAGACAGGTGTATACACTGTACACATGCATGCAAGCTCATGTACACAAACGTTCGCTTGTTGATTGATTGTGCACGGCACCCATTTATCTAATAACCCTTTCATTTGACTGCTGTGAGGCACAGCCCAATCCAATCTCTAATGGGAGCCCAGTGAGTAGGACTCGGTGTCATGATGTGTGTTTTATGATAAATATAGAAGCCAGACAACTTCTCCACTGTCACACTGCTTCCTCCTCTTGTGGCCCCAGAGTGAAGCAGCATGGGGAGAGCTGAGATGTAATTACCCAATCAGTGTGTGCCATCCTTATTAAAACACTACTAACAGTGCTCCATTATTGAAATACCCCCCACCGGACTCTTCTTAATTCATTAAATAAATTAGCACCAGCGCCTTTAATAATTCATAGAATGATGTCTACGTTTTTTCTCCCCCGCAGAGGGTAACTATGACAAAAAGCATGGACTTAAAGGCAAGGACTGTAAGATAATACTGAACAGAGTGGCTGGTTATGAGGAGAGTGTGAATGACTCTCATGAATTAGAAAAAATAAAAACACAGGTCTATTGATCTATTGATGATTGGAAATCAGCTATTCTCTTTAGCAGATTCTGACTGCATTTTAAAATCATAGGTTCATTTATTATTTTTTTGTTATTGGCTGTTGATGACATTTAGTCTTTTATTTCTGTTTCATGGATATCAGTGTAGAAACATTACAGATGAAGTTTGGATGAAGCTATACCTACTACGCTAGCTCATAAGAAGCGGTGCACATCTTCCAAAAAGCACACCTTTTACTTTTTCCCACTTGGCTTCCTGTCTGTCTCCTGTGTCCCTCTCATTTGTGTTGCATTAATGTGCTAATGAGAATATCCTTGAGCTAGAGAGAGAAGCTAAAAGACAAATAAAGCGAGGAGTCAGACGAGGGATCTCGCTGTGTCTCTACGTATCTTTAATTGACACATCTGCATCCCTGAAATATTTACCGCCTCTGACGATGGTGCGGCGACGCGTGGCGATCAACGCTGTGTTGCCGATGGTGATGTCGACATGTGATTGTGTTATTGATGCTATTAGCATTGTACCCACTCCGGGTGACGATCTAGATTTATCCAGCTCTTTAGATTAGTTGTTGTGTTTTGCAATGTGATTGTCCAAAAAATTTCTTTTCTTTTCTTTTCCTTTCCTTTTTTTAAAAAAATCCTCTTTCCTCTTTTGACTGAAGGAGTAAGGGGTGTCATGTGACTTAGGTCCATGGCTTGATCACAGTTACATAGAGCAGGCCTACACTTTAGACAGCTATGCCACACTCTTGTTTCAAGACTAATTGAAATATGTGAAGACATGTTTTTTTTCCTATATGCAAATTGTTTTCTAATCATATTGTTTTTTTTTTCTTTTTCCCATGTGATTTCTTCAGTGTATGGCACATACAACATCCAACCATGGAATAAAGAACACCGTGGTGTGATTTTCTTTATGGTGAGACTCTCGGCTGTCAGCGAGTGTTGTGGTTGATGAAAGTGAAGATCTAAGGTGTGTATGGTTTGCCACGAATTTAGGACGGAGGAGAGATTCCATGTCTGGATTTCTACACACACACACACACACACACACCATCACCATCATCATCATCATCATCATCATCATCACATCATGAAAAAATGTATAGAAGTGGATTGTTGTTGTGTGGATGTTTGTATCAAAGGAGAGTGTGCATGTTTGTGAGTATGCATGAGTTTACACTGAACATGTGTTTATGTGAGTGTGTGCTACATGTTTGTGTGTTCACTGTGCTTTATATATATATGTGTGTGTGTGTGTGTGTGTGTGTGTGTGTGTGTGTGTGTGCGCACCATGCCTGTCGGGATGTGGCGGCCCTCTCAGCCATGTCAGGGACAGCTTCGTTGAGGGTGGCAGCCGGGGAAAATGATGATGATGAAATTAAAATTCTGCGCCCGGCAGAAGGGGCTGCCGCGATTTCACTGGCGGCTGTGCGCATCGATCTGTTCCAGCATTTGACTTTCAACCATGACAAAACTGTGGGCAAATTAATTGTTCTCCAGGATATTAGGCATCAGAGTCCATTAATCCTCTCTGGAGCGCCACGCCGCATGAATACTAATTGTCTTTCCAGGCAGCCGTCTCATCCCCTTGCTCCCTTCTCTCTTTCGCCTCTCTTTTTTTCCCCTCCTTATCCCTCTTCTTCCCTAACTCTTCTCTTTGCAAATATTCTCTTCTCTGTTGTTTCTTTACTCTCCCCCCCCCTTGCTTGTTTCTGTTCCAAATCTGTTTTTTTCCCTTTGTCTCTGTTGGTTTTATATTCCAGCCTCCCTCTTAAAAACAACTGACAACAAACCTGCTGTTGTTTTATCTGTGAGCCTTTTCACAGCTAAGTGAAAAAAACGGATAAGAATTTATTTCCCGAGAACAATCAAGTGATATGCAGCAGGAACATTATGTTCATATTATTGATTAAATTTTTGGCTTGACAATAGCAAAGAAAGCGCGACCTAAAAAAGGTGATGATTAGGAAACATGCAGAAAATAGTCTGTCAAGGCACTGGAATGGGTTTTTGAATTATACAGTATCTTTCTGTATATTTCATCTATATTACTTTGCCCAGATAAGATTGTGCTAATGGTCTAATATTAGTCTCTATAAGCATCAGCATGGCATTTGAGAGAGGGAGAAAAAAATAGCCCCCAACACCAATTATGTAAGATATTAACACATTAGTCGGTGCGAGATCTAATTGGATGGCAGCCCTGTGCACCATGACAACAATCACCTAGACCCTGTTTATCTCGTAATTGATAGTCTGGAGCTTAAGCAGTAGAGGCATCAAAAATTCATACAGCACAGTGAGGACTGGCCCTTCCTTTCAGACCACACATTGATTGGTTTTTATTTTCCTCCCTCTAACCAGGGTAATTTTTAGAGTTTTGGGACGAGCCTCTGATATTGACGTTTTGCTGTGTTTTGATAGATGGCCAGTGGGCTGTGGCAGTAATAGTGTAAGTTATCTGACATTCAGGCAGGCAGGGTCATGGGTCCAGACACAATATATTCACAGCCCCTGCTTATTGACAAACTATCGCAGGTATCGGCTACGTCCCATAATAAATATGTATGCTGCAGATTGGTATTTTTTTTTAGGCACAAATAATCGGTTTCCAGTGTATTGTTGAGCTACCAGCCCAAGGGAAAGGTCTGGCATCATCATCAACTAATCTGAAAAGCATTTTAATAACAAATCTATGGTCTGGTTTGATGAAACCTGCATTAACTTTGACAACACAGACATAAATGACTTTAGAATAACCATTAATTGTGCTGTAGCCTAACGTTACATTTTGCATGTATGTACAGCAACCGAAGGAGTTGTTTTTGATATGATTGGAGGTATGGTACACTAAATATAAATGTCGCATATTGTAGAAAGTGACATTTCCATGTCTTTTTTGGTTGTTAAGCAGCTTTATAAATACTGTGAAAGTATCAAAAAACTCAATCCACGGAGAAATGTACACAGTCCATATTCAGAAACTGTGCTTTAAAATGAGCCTTAAGGACTTCTGTAATTTTTGTGATGTCACAGCTATACGGTCGCGCCCTCAACCTCCAGCATGTTGTTTATGAACAAAACAACACAAGGTGGAGAAAGCCAATTTATCATTGCACTTAAACCCTGCCCAGCACCACATGTCAAACAAAGTTAGTGAATGTAGTAAAGAGTTTAACAAGTAAAGAGTCGAGTACTTCCCTCTGGAGAGGGTGGAGAACAAAACTGAACTAAAAGCAAAGTCAGATAGACAGGTTCCAAATGAATGCTAACGTAGGTCTGTATCTTAAAATAAAGACACTCTTTGCTAACACGTTCGCTATATTAATTTTATCGCCAAAAAATCTGTTCCTTCAGGTTTAAGTAGTGCAGAAAAGTTGAAACATATACATACTGTATATTCTGTATCTGCTGGTGCCAGCACTTCCCTGAAGCATGACCCTTATTGTGTAAAATATTTAAGGTTGTAAGTCATTTTACATCCAGGCAATCCAAGACGCCACAACATCAGATGGAAATTTTCCTTTTGCATGATCTTATAGACATTTCTTTGGAATTCAGCCATGTGATATCTTTGGGAACCTTTAGATCTTGACTAGGACTTAAACTAAAAGTTCTGTGAGCTTTCAAAAATGTGGCATCACATGTGTTTGCAATGAGGAGATCTTAAAGGAAGCTTCTATTGCTGTAGATTCACCCAAACCTATTCTATTTCGAGACAGCGTTGTTTTCTAATGAGAACATTTTACAATGAATGTGTAATACCCACAAATTGGACAAGGTGCAATGGTTGTGTTATCAAAAGCAGACTATTATACTGGTCTCTTGGACCTCTGCAAGACTGTTAATGACGGAGGGAGAGCATAAGGTGAACTAGGAGTCAAAGGAGCAGAGTGTAAGAATAAAAGAATGAGCAGGAGAAGGAGGGAAATAGAGCATGGAATAGAGTAAGGGTGAGGAGGTAGGAGCAGCAGAGCGGGTCCCTGGTGGGCACTTCCTGGCTAAATCTCTCCTCTGCTCTCTGGCTGCCTCTCCTCTCTTCTGGTGCTAATTAATTGGGCTGGGGAATCAACGCTCTCATCTTAAATCTGCTCCCTAATTGAGCAGTCCTTTCTGCCAGCGTCAGACAGCTCAGCATGCGTCTTCCGCATGATTTGGAGCTAAACGCACTGTCACTTTATTACCCACCACATAACTTGTAAAGCACTATTACACCAATCAGATAGTTACTACAATTAGCATGTTGCCATTTCCAAGGCTCTTCATTACAAGCCCACCCCATCTCCACTAAAGGTGAGAATGAAACCATGTGCAGCAGACAATGCTGGCAGTGTTACAATGTTGGGTTCGTTTCTTTGGAGTCTCTATTAAACTGAGTGTATTTTGGACGCACTTAGACTAACATTGAAAAACAAAGTTTAAATGGATGTCAGGAGTTAAGTATTTTTATTAATATACACTTGCCAGCTGACCTTAAATGGTTTGTTCTCGGGGCCTTTTCTTCAAAGAAATAGTTTGACATTTTGCTTATTTGCTTTCTTGCCAAGAGTTATTTGAGAAGATTGATACAACTCTCACATCTGTCTGATAAATATGAAATTACAGAAATTACAACGAGGTTGTCGGCGACCAGCGCAGACTCACGGCTGTCTCGAGCCAAAAAGTAGTTCAACATGTAAAACTACAACAACTGTCGTTTTAACACTTTTCATATGAATTAAACTAATTCTATATGGCATGTTAATTAGTGAGCTGTAGAGGTGCTGGCAAGTAGATTCTGCTACCTTAGCTTAGCTTGGCCCAGTCTTTGGGCTAAGCTAAGAGAGATGCGAGAGTGGTGTTAACGTTCAAAATGTCAAGCTATTCCTTCAAATGAAAACAAAATATCATGGAATAATAATCTGAGATTGAACAAAAATTAATTGTCAGGATATACCAAACCTTTTTTTTTTTTCTATTCTCAGTTTATTTAAATGTCTGTATTTCTGCATTTACTTGGACACAGATAAGGCTTTTTCTCTTACTAGAAGTCCATTCATTGCTTAAACCATTTAACTGTGTCACTGTGTCACAGTAAACACAGACTGGGGACTGTGAAACAGGATGAAATATCTCACCAGAGAGAGAATGGAGACCTTTTCTAGATTTCTTGTAAACACATATGATGATATTTAAGGTTAAGAAGCATCATCTTCAGTCATTTGGCCACAAACTCATGTTGTGTGGCCAAATTACTTTTTAATGACTTTTAATAATGCTGTTTTGCGGTTAGCCGTTCATGTCCCACCACGATACTCATTCACGTCACATTAGCACTATTACATTATACTGATGTTTGCATGTGCATTTATGGCAAACTGCCATACATGATCATTTCACGGTTGTACTGAACTCCTCTGTAGCGGAGGAACATCAGCAAAAAAAATGACACGAAATATAAGAATTACCTGTAAAATATAGCGACTGCACCGCCCAGTAATAAATTACGTCTTTGGTGTCCGGTGGTCCGTGGTGTTGAGATATTTAAGTCTTCTCACTCTTTGCTATCGTAAATCACAACATACTGTATGCCTGTTTTTATAGGATTAACTGTGGAAAAATAGATAAGGGGAAAAAGTTATAAGGTGTTTGAAGGGACAGGTCATGGTCATGTCAGTTCATACGTCTACCTTTCACTGAGAAATGCTTTTCACATGAGTAGCTTTCAGGAGGAGATCAAGCATAAAAGAAGTGGTGGGCATTTATGCCTAAAAATCAAATCTGGTTCTACTTATGAGAAGTTCCCACCCACTTCTTCTCTTGTTTCCACGGTGGTGAAAATGGTCACTTGCACATACACACATTAGAAATGGGGTTTAATAGTTTCGTGTGAGCGTGTGTGTGTGTGCATGTGCATGTGCATGTGCGTGCCCTGTGAAGGTGCAGCCCCGCAGTGCTTTGATTCTCTGTCTTGGAATGAGGGAGTGATGTCATTGTTCCTCTGGGGTTTCAAAGTTACTGGGATGAGGTCACAGGGGGTCAACGCAACCTTGGATTCATCGCGCTTCTCAGCCCCCTCCTCTCCACCGCCACCTCCACTTAAACACTACCTTTCTTCTCCATACGTTTCTCATACACAGGTCTCCCCTCACCCATCTAAGTCTCACCTGGATTGGATTCAGAAGTTGTAGTGTTTAAACCAAGACTTTAACCTGATCCCTCCTCGTTGTTGAGTACTGGAGGGCTGATTCAAGACAGAATCAATATACAGCTCTGTTGATGTCCCTTTGCATGACTTTTATTAAGAATGCACTCATATGTTAAAGCAATCAAACTTGCAAAGTTTCCATAAAACCCAAACCAGGGGCTAAAGTTTTGCTTTGCTTTGACTTTCTCACTTGAGTTCCATGTTTTTCATTGCTGATCATAACAGGTGTATGTACGTCCACCTCCTGTGTTGAGCTGTTCAGGGAGGAGGTCCAGAGCAAAGCAATATTATGTTTCATTCTGATGGTTTCCCAATATGCAGAAAAACCGTCAGCGAAGGAGTTGAAATTCTCCATAAATGGCATTAATGCAAACATATGGTATATTTATGAATGTATGCATAGAAAAGTGTAGCTCATCTGGTATGTACATTTAGTTTATGGACTTACTGCATGCAGGGTAATGCAGACTTCTTCTATGACTGTGATCCAGCAATGAAATCTTCTCTACTCACAGCATAAACACACAAACACAACAGAAACACTGTAACAAACACACGAGCGCACACAGTCATAAACACGGATTGAAACGTGATCCGATCAATACCTGTTTTTCAACAGGTTCATACAAATATAAACATGTATCTATGCAGGCGTGTGCGTTGGTAGACCCTTGTTTTGTGTTCATGCTTGCATGTGTGTGTTTTGTTCTTTCATCAAAACGGGGGCGTGGGTAAACATGACGTTTGGGACAAGGGGAACAGCGGGTGAGTAACAGTGAGCTCATAGTGGTCATTATCCTTTGCTCCATCCTTGGACCTCCTACATTCCCCAGAAGCACCTGGTCCCCCCCCCCCACACACACACACTTTCTCTCCCATTGCCCCAGCGCAGGTCCTTGCAGTAGGGCAGGGCGGCCTCAGGGTTCGAGGGTCCCAGCTGTGTAAATGTTTTCAGTTGCTGTGTGACTGGAGCTGGGTCCTTCTTTTTGATCAGAAGCCAAGACAAGCCCGGCGTCGGTTGTTCTTGGCAGCTGCTGGGAACGAAAGAATGTCAGCATGACTTTAAAAATATGACGGTTTGTAATTTGGACCACAGAGTGAAAACTGAGCCGCTGGTACAGTTTGTGATCATCTAATTATGCCACCCCCTCCCTACCCTTCCCTGATTCCCCCCTCACAAAATCCTAACCCCCTCCTTTTATTCTTATCCAGGAATGAAGCTGTAAAGCTGCTTTGTCCCCTGTGAATTATTTTCGGGGTAGGCGTAATGGCTTTGTGCCCTGCTGCATTACTTGTCCCATGTTTCTCCTCATCCCTCCTTCATGGTTGCACAGTTCTGTGTCTACTTGACATGCTAACCTGAGGTGCTCATGTTTAGTTGCAGCATTTAGACACAAACCCACTATGAAGGAATTAGGGAGTTGAATAATGTCGTCGTCGTCGTCGTCGTAATGGTACTGCAGGTCAACACCTGTTGGTGGGGCACGCCACACAATACAGCCTTGGTAGTTTGCATGTTCAGTAACTAGACAGTGATAAATAATTTGGGTTTGTTAGAATAATGAGATGAAAATCTCGTTTCAGAATACCCTTTTGTAGTGAGCCAATGAAGCCCTATAGAAGAGATAGCTACTGTCAAACAAAGAAGTGTCTACATAGATGCAGCTCAGAGCACATTACAGTGGAATCTGTGTTCATATGCACATGCACGCATTTGTCTGGCCTTCTGTAAATGTGCCAGGTTGTCTGTGCCAGTATCAGAGGGGGGCATTTCTCCCACACAAGTTGATATGAAGTACTCCGCAAATCCCTAAGCTCAAAGCTCAAGCATAGATGTGTCAAATATTTAACAAATGAATGAGTTTTTAATCTGGGGCTCAGGGGAATGGAGCGTCATGATAAGGTTCTTTTTTTTTTTTTTTGTTTTCCCTTCATTAGCATAATTTCTCTGGAGTACATGTGCAGATTTCGTCGGCTTTGTTTGGGATCCCCACTGAGATCTGAAATAGAGGCACAGAATCACAAGAAAAACCTCTGAGATGTTACAGAAGCCTAAGTGTACCAGTAAAGGCGAGCGTTGCCAGCAACACAGCTCCTATTGTGTCTCTGGCTGTTCATCCATTTGCCCCTAATTGGGTTAATTGAAAACTTAAATGCAAGATTTGTTTTTTTTTTTTTCCTATTCCCTAATTAAACTGTTGTTTTTCCCCCTTATCCAATAACACTGTGCACGGACGCGGTGCCAATCAGCTAGGAACTGCAACTTAAGCCATTAAGGGCTGGATGGAGGATTACAAATGTTGGACCACCTCTAATCAGAGGGCCATTGAAAATCCACCTAAGCAGCGAAGAAATGATTCATTAGGCTTACACACACTTACAGACTTACTGCAGACATTTGAAATGATTTTGCCTCTAAAATAATAATAAAAAAAAAACATTAGCCTAATCACTAATGGTCTTGAAGATTAAACATTTCATTGTTTACAGCTCAATAAAATGTTCCCTGCTAATGTGAGGAATTACTTGTCAGATTTTTAAAAAGCTAAAAGCATAACTACTTCTGACAGAAAATAAAGTGGAGGAGCCAGATTTGGATGAACCACCCTACTGGACCTGCAGGGCCAAGATGACTTATAGTACGTGCTGTGTCTCCAGTATTTCTTTTTTTTTTTTTTTTTGTAAATCACAAGCTCCAACAACAACCATTACAACTTCAGTCCATGCTACAGACTCTGTGCTCACAACAATTCTATTTAAAACTCTTATGTCAAATGCCTCAAATGGCTCTGAGGTTAAAAGAAGGAGAAAGACAGTGGGAGAGCGGGAGGGAGAGAGGCTAAGAGGGTGGCAGAGTGAGTGCCCACAGATACAGTAAACAAATTAAGTCAGACTTTATTTTGAGGGGCCGGCTGCACTAAGCATGAGCTGGCGTCTGGTCTCAGTGTCAGCTAGAGGACCTTTATGCAAGCATGCAGTCCATCTCACGCCTTAATGAGGCAATGGAAAAGCATACAGGCCAGCACATCAACAGAAAAACAGCACCCAGAAAATACCAACTTAATAAGGCAATACAAGCAAATGAATGATTTTTAGAATCATGTTTTAAACAAGTAGTCCTCCCTGAGCATGCAGAGATGGAGGGAGTGAGAGAAAATCTGCATGTGTAAGTGTGTAAGCGTGTGTGTGTGCGTGTGTGTGTGTGTGTGTGTGTGTGTGTGTGTGTGTGTGTGTGTGTGTGTGTGTGTGTGTGTGTGTAAACGAATTCTTCTATAAACCTGGCAGAGCGGAGGCTGCCACAGACATCAGCTCTGCATTTGCATATTCATGGCTCAATTTGCACTTGGCTATGCAAATGTATGCAAACATCGTTTCAGAACATTTCAAAAATAGAAACCAGCATTCCAAACGACGTTGTGCCTCTTAATATGCAGCCACACAAGAAAAAAAAAAAATTTAGTGGGGAAAATCGAACAGGCCAAGTAACGGTTGAATATCTGATTTAAAGCTGAGAGCTGTGCTGCAATCTTCTGCAAACAGGTTAAAGCAGGATAAGCCCAGTGCTAGTGTTGCTGCGGTGTCATGTAGATATGAAGTGATTAGATGTC
Organism: Seriola aureovittata; assembly: GCF_021018895.1. Lineage (NCBI taxonomy): Eukaryota > Metazoa > Chordata > Actinopteri > Carangiformes > Carangidae > Seriola > Seriola aureovittata. The sequence goes on from NC_079368.1 coordinate 10,173,582, forward strand.
ATTTTTTTTTTGTTTCAAATGCCCTTCTACCACTCCTGTGGGTATTGTATTTTAAAGACTCATAATGTGTAAATATGTTAAGATGTTCTTTTTGTATAACCCATGTTTCCCCCAGGCTCATTTTGTGTGGTAATTAGACTTGGATGGGTTTTTATAAAAATGATGGTAAAATTATTGTTTCCAGGCTCCACCACTAAGACTACAGTAAGTACATAAAAAAATGCATAATTTGATTCACATTACTCTCTTTATGAAATGAACACTGAATGTTTCATTATGAATCAGTTTTTTATTATGTGTCTCCTAATCTTGGCAGACATGCGAGTTGAACCCTTCCAACACCAAAGCAACTGGCCATGTCTTCCTCTCTACCTCGGCTCATCTACAACACGGCATTGTCTCCACTGTGGCTCCCCTTCAGAATGGGGAAAGTTTTTTAGACAGAAGATGAATGGAAGGGGAAGAGTTCAGCAAAATCTACTTTAGCTTAAATCCTATTCATCTGCTGGGCACAAGGCAGGGTAAGCTGTTCCCCTGGCACAGGGTCTGTCTGAGGGGCCGTGTGGGGCCCTCCGGAGCTTTATCTCTCCTCCCTGTGCTCCTCAGGATAAACGGCTCCACATGGAGCCCTAATCCCCCTCTTCACCCAGTCCCTTTTTCCTTTCCTTTCCTTTCCTTTCTCCTCTTTTTTCCTCTTCCTTTTCTCTCCTTCCTTCTCTGTGTCCCCCCCTGCCCCACAAATGGCAATTGCTGGCCTGTAGAGACCATGCTCTTTCCTATATGTGAAACAAACAGTTCACCCAGGAGAGGCTTGTTAAACCCTCACCACAGTTTGAGCCCGTTTCTGCTGTTTTGCAAAATGTGTTAATTTTATGACACTAAAGCCAGCAGTAAAAGCAAAGCCCCGGCTAATTAGCCAGTGGTGTGAGGTGAGTGGCAAAGAGTGGGCATGCCACCGCTTGAGGTGCCTTAATCATTGTTTATGAGTTAGCTCAGCGGGGTTTTTTGGCTGTTGCTCTCTTCTCTCCACCTTCCTGTATAGGCCCGATTTAGCTCTATACCCGCAATTCTATCGTTACTCACTTAGCGGTGTGCTATTCTTTCCAGATGATACAGTAGGTTGGCACAGTCCAGCTAGTCATGATTAGTTTTTCTAGAGAAAGATTTGTGCAAAAATGTATCTCCTCTGCACCACGAACTGATCTTTTTTTTGTTTGTATTCCACTACAAGGGCAGCAAATGCAGCAGAAAATACCCTTTAACTAACCGGTACATAATCACAAAGCATTGTATTTCTTTTTTTTTTTCTTCATGAGGTTTATTTAAGGAGTGTCCCTTAATGGTGCTGCTTCTCATAAGTGGCTACAAGCCTCATTTGGCTTTGTTGGGCTGGTACAATGGGGGAGAGGGGGTTACCATTGAGAGGTAAGTGCATTACCATTCATGGAGAGAGAGAAAAGGAGGTTGTGGAGCAGAAAGTGGCTGCTGCCTCTTTAAGATGGGTTTAAGTGATCAAAATTTCATGCAAGGCTGCAATTGGTGGTATAGTGTTGCTCTTTAAGAGAGTTGCCTAATGATTGCCATGTGTGGACAGTGGGTTTTGGAAGGGGATTTTGTGGAGGCAGGGGCTGGGGGGGCTGAGACTAGGCCAGACTGTGAAGTAGACTGGTGAGGTCTGGGGGCTGGGGAGCTTGGAAAGCTGAGTGGAGAGGAGAGAGAAGTCTCACGGAGGGGCTCAGAAAAGGCCAGCCATATGAGATTACAGCATACCTAAGAAATGCGCTCGTCGGGAAAGTTTGTGTATTTTGGGAAGTGCTCCAAATTTTCCACAGACAGCTTTTTATTTTTTCGGTTATCTCACTCTCCCCCGCCTCTCCCTCTCTTCGTAGTTTGGACTAATTGTGTGGCGTAGCGCCCGCTGAGTCAATATGAGAAAGTCTGCTCCCTTTCCTTTTTTTTTTCTCTCCCCTCACCTCTCTTTCCAAACATCCAATGATAGTATGTGTATTTTTGAATGCAAAGGATAACATGTCTGTATATTTTTCAAGCGTATGGGTTCAGGGTGCTTTTGTAGGTTTAATTTAAAAAGGATGAAATTTTGTAGAGGAGAGCCCCAGTGTCTCTGGCTTGTGGCTGACGGAAACGCCGAGCAGTAGCGAGATAGGCTCTTAGGGGACACGCTCCACTGGTGTCCCGGGAAAATAAACACAGGACATTAAGATGTTTGATTAAACTTGAGGAAAGGTTCATCTGATATTATTAGAGTAATCGTAGTATTTATTTCTCTTTGACGCTCATTATTTTTGCCGCCTTTCTGCTCCACACATGCACCAGAAAAAAAGTAGGTCATAAACACGGCTCATTCCTTTTTTACAAACTCTCTGCAACTGATTAAAGGCAACTGCAATTAAATTCAGTTTTCCTCTTTACGATCATTTGACAAACTGAAACCCACCTGAGCTGACACATATTTGGCTTCCGCAGGTTGGACAGCAGCTCCTCTAGCAGCTCCACCATAGCAGCGAATACAGGCCCTGCCTCCACCTGCTGTTCAGCTCTCGCTCTGTGCAGTCACAGATCAGCAGCCGCTGTGGTCTCTGTGTTGAACTCCAAAGGCCTGCCAACACTGACCCGCTTCCACAGAGGTGGTCAGAGGGCTCGCTGCAACCGCTCTGACTCCGGCGCTAACTGCCTATAGCTCGACAGCACCTCGACACCCTGTCTTCCAGGCTATTCAGTTACGTTGGTGTAGTCACTAGTAGTGTTATTATGGTCTTTACTGAGAGGGAAGTGCCACAGTGTGAGGAGAAATCAAAGACGCCTGGTGCAGTCAGTGTCAGAGAACAGCGCAAACTGACAGTTTAGCTATTTCACTGCGATTCGGAAGCTGCTGTGTTGTTTATCTGCTAATTAAACTGCTCCACTCTCTAAAGACAGTAATAAAGAGCTGAAGCATAAACAGAAGATGTCAGCTTATTACCAAAAACTAAATTATACAAGTTGTGATTTTTGTGTGTGTGTGTGTGTGTGTGTGAATCGTGTGAGTTGTTGTGTTTTGATGGTTTGCAGCTTATGCTACTGTTGCCACCCTGACAAAAAAAGAGAGAAAAAATGTTGTTTCTTGTTACAACGTGAAAAGTTTCTCTTTTATCAAAATCCTGTTTTATGAAATACTATCCCAAACTTTTCCTGTTGTATCAAAATCTAACTTTATCTTGTTACGTCATGAGATGTTCTTTTTACACAAAACCAGCGTTACTCATTAAAACACATTTTTCTTGTTATTACATAACAATCTTGTATGTTGTTGTTATAGCAAAAAAATATGTTATTATTAAACGAGAAAAAGATTCATCATTGCTTTAAGAGACAGTGTAGCCTGTGATAAATATATTACACACATATATTGTGTATCTGGACATGTGACGGTTGTCTGAGGAAGTTTCCTGATGTAATGAGAACGATGTTTTGTGGGAAAATTGAATAATTTGGTATCTAGTAATGATGAGATAGTGTAATAACATGTAATATGTTGTTATAATGTAAAGAAAAGTGTATTCCTTATAACAAGAAATTGAGCAAACGTTTCCTGTTACGGTGGTAGCAATGTGCTATCGTAGAAGCAGGATTAATACATGTTATCGTATGTAATTCTGGTTCCTTTTCATGGCATGGTAACAGGATAGTGAATTGCAGATGTATACATTGGTAGAATTAGTGTTGACTGAACCTGTCGTCAGAGTTCACAGATAAAAAGAAATTTGATATAATGTAATTTAATCACTGATGGGAGGCAAAATCCTAATACATGGATAACAAGTGATATAGACACACGGCGCAGTCACAGGAAAAGGGATTTATCTGAGCCTGGCTCTGTCGCTGGCTGCCCTGCTCTCTGTCCCCTCTCTCACATAGATACTTATCAGCTTTTAAAGGCGGCGATTCACCCCTATCACCCATCAACAGCACCTTGCGACACACGCTGCCTCACCACTACAAATCCCATTACTTTTATCCTTAGCTAATACTGGGGTGCTGTTGCCTCCTGTCAGGGCCCACAGCACAAACAATTTGCTTTCTTCCTCCTTCCATTTCACAGAACTGCTCACGGTCAGAGAGAGGGGGTGAGGCTGGTTAGGGTGAGCTGCAGGCCCTGCTAGAATTGTCACACAAACTTTGAATTGGTTGCCAGAGTTATAGTAGCTCGGGGGGCAAAGAATTTGCTTTCACTGGATGTGCCAGTGTTATAGTACCAGCCTGGTAAGAGTCCTACCTAAAGAGACTATAAACTGAGCGTGCACTGATTATGTGCTACAAGATATATTTCCTTTATATACTTTCAGCGATATAATATGTGTGTAGGGAGCCTTTATTTGCGCTGCAGTTTGATCTAACTAGCTACAGCCGTAACAGACACACACACACACACACACACACACACACACACGCTCCAGCCCATCATCCCTGATGCGTCAGGGCTTGTTGTGTTCACTCTCGGCCAGACTCCGCCTGCCTGACCCTTCTGACCCGAGTGCATTCCTTTCTGAGGTGATTGGCAGCCCATGCAAATACTACACACCCATGACTGGCAGTAAGAGCCACTCTGTGCCCTTCCCACAATGCCCCTGGCCCCTCCCCGTCAATAGACGCTGAGCTGGCGTCATTGTCCAGATACAGTGACCTTTTACCTCTCCAAAGTTAGCGCTTCCTGGGAACCACCCCAGAACTTTTCTCCGATCTGTATTGGAATGTGCGACACGTAGGCATGATCTCTCTGTTTACCTCCCCTCTCTCCTTGCTATCTCTGCGTTTTTCTTCTTCACTATCTCTGTCTGTATCCCTCTCCCCCTGGCAGTCCCAGTTGCGAACACAACATAGCGGGGGAATGTTTTTTAAAGCCCACTAAACAATATTCTATTAGCATAAATTTGGTTCTGTTTCTCTGCCTTTCTGCAGTGTCACAGTCAGATCTCTTTGCTTTAAGGATTGAAAGGTAAACAGCTTTAGGTGTTGTTTGTGGGTTGGCTTTCCTTCTTGGCATGACAAGGCCTTAGGGCACCGAACGCATTACAGCTCTAACTGTGTCAAATCTCAGAGGGCTGGAAGGACCCCAGCCAACCTGTGTTCTCTAATGTCACACACCAGCAGTAAGCCAAGTCAATAAAATGAACACCCAGTGATCAAAGAGGTGACAAGGATGCTCATGACAGTTGGATGAAATTCCAAGTTTCTCTACGACACAACACAACACGGTGATGCAAACCCTCTGCATACATATCTTCCCCTGCAGCACTCTATGTGAGTGGTAGTAAAAGGGCTTGGAGGTATTTGGATCATTAATAGATCCCACCACTGAGCTGTTGTGCACTACTGTACACTGCCTGGGAATATTCCCTAATGATTTCCACGGACCTCAAGCCTGCTCCTTTTCCCCTCCCTTCCTAATCTGTTATTCCTTTTGTTCATTTGCCTTTTGTTCTTTCTCTTTATATTTTTTGCTTCTATTCTTTAATTACTGTTCCCACCCAGCGAGGGCCCTGTCTCTGTGCCCCCCCCCCCCCCCCCCCCCCCTGTGTCCCAAGAGAAGCAGGGAGACGCGACCATGTGGCTTTGCTGACAATGACATGAATGGCCATGGTGGCAGGGCCACCTCTCTGAGGACTGGGACACATGGGGGAAGGAGGGGGCAGGGGAGGTGGAGGAGAAAGGATGGAGAGAATGAAAAGGGGTGGGAAAGATGAGCGCAGGGAGCCCCGGTTCAACCCTTATTTCTCTTTCTCTATTCTCCGTGGTTGGGAAGGAATTCTCAGTTCCCTGGGTGGTTTCAGAGAGAAAGGTGGAATGAGGAGAGGGGAGGGGGAGGCGGTTTAAATCACGGAGGACAACAGGCAAACAAGAGGCAAAACTTCAACAAATCCTCATTTTCTATCAGCACTTTAGCACTTGGTGATGTAACAGCTGTGCCCAGGAGGCCAATAAAAGTTAATCACAGAGGATTATTTAGCCACCAGTCAAGCTCCGTGGAAGACTCTGAATCAGTGCTGATGCTGGTCAAGAATTTATTTCTAGCGAACACTGTTGATCCATAAAAAGCACGACGGCCACCACTGAATGGCTGCTGTGAGTTCTCCATTGAAGAGGGTAATAAAGACGGCAATGATGATGCTGATGATGATGATGATGTTGATAAAGATGAGGTTGGTGGTGTTAATAACATGTAGTTAAACTATTCGATCCTCAGCCGTAACATCGTGCAGTATGTCGCGGAAAATATGCATCTTGCTGTGAGCAACCACAGACACATACCGTATAAGGGTATAATAGTATGTACACACACATCTGTGAATAAGTCTATATTCCCTCCAAGCTGACAACTTAATGCTGTCTCAGCCACAGCAACAAGATGAAATCAGATTGGCAGGATATCATGAAAATCCAGACTGAGAGTGAGCTCATGAAAATCTGTAGAATAGAATAATTCACATCTAGGCTTGAGAAGGAGAGACAACGTCGTTTACCCCCCCCACACACACACACACACCCCAGCACTCACACACGCACACACACACACACATCATCATCATCCCACCCCCACTCTCCAACCCACGCATGTGAGTCTCTGCCAACTAGTCCATGTTCATTCCGCACACATCTCCACCAGATAATTTTTGTTTAAATAGAATCGCTTAAAACAATTAATTACAGTCGCCTTTCTCCCCCACTATGCACCTCTTCCACCCCCCACCCCCACCCCCCTCCACCCCACACCCCACTCACACCCTCTTCCTCTCTCACTCATTCCCCTGCGTCGTAGGAGATACAGGCGGTAATAAAAAGGCGTTTATTGGACGATTTTCTGGAGGCCCGTTGGTTATTAACATGTAAATTAAATCATCACAGCTGTTCCATTTTCAATCAGATGGAGTTTGAGGGAGGCGGGGCGCAGACGAGGACCCGGTGCACTGATTTTATTACGCACACCTTCATTAGGAGCCCTGCAGCCACGATCACCACCACCACAACAATCAACCTCCTGACACACACACACACACTCACAAACACACACACAAACACTTGGAAAGGCAGGCGCACAGGCACAAACAAACAGCACACTGATAATATAAAAATGTTCCCACTAACATGTAAGCTACTCCCACATAATGTGGAAGTGGTCACTCAGTGTTTAAAACCCATTTCTATTAGCTGCAAGATAACAAGAACACAAAGTCAAGCTGCAATACATGAAAATATTGTAGTATTAATATCTAATCTGCCAAGTTGCAGCTGAAAATTGTGCAAGATTTTATGTGTAATATTCCAGCCTCACCTTGTCCAGCCAGTGGTAATGTGCATGAGCTGGTGGCAAGCCCAAATGCTCACAGATCAATACTTTTCCCCTGATTGTTTCACTGAGTGGCTATCTTGTCCTCTGAGCTCTTGACCCAAACATGAAAAGCAACATGCTCTCAAAGACAATGACGCCTCACTGATGGCTGTGAAAAAAAAAAAAAGCCTCGTGTCTTTAAGCAGAAAAAGCACCCGCACCCTCCTCCAGGCCCCCGGAGACGAGCAGGCAAAAGGCAGACGAACGGCTGTAACTCACAGAAATTGTCAGAAAACGCAGCAGATGATGGACTTTATCAATGATAATTTTTCTAATGCATATATATGTTTTAAAGGCCTGCGAGACGGCCAATCTCATAAAAGGAGCAGTATTTAAAAGCGTGGGGCAGTGAGACTAAGGCTGTGATGAGATATTGGTAAGCCTGTGTGGAAAGGTTAATGTTGCCCACAGAACGTGCTAATGGTCTGGATTTGACAATGGCCTGTGGGGAGTGTGGTGGAAACCTCACTGAAGCTAACTCATTGACACATAAATTGTACATTTTCAACAATTTCATTATCACCTACACCATCTTACTGTGACATATATCAATAGGGATGAAGTGGATGGTCTTATTTTTCTTGCTTTCCCCCCCTTAACTCACAGGCCTGAGAGGATATTGATCTTTCATCTTTTCAGAGGAAGAATCACATTATTGCCAATGGAGAATAAAGTGCCGCAGCCATATTGAAATTAAAGCACAGGAAGCGGTGGCATGCAGCAGTAAAGTAATGCATGTCAAAACATTAATGGCTTTTATCTTCCTAATAACTGGATCAGCTGATTTGCAACATTTTGTACATAAATAATGTACAGTGCAGTGATCAGCTAATTGAACAGAAAGGAAGTGATTACTTTGGAGGCAAAATGAATGTGCCACGCTTGAAACCTTGCACAATCTTATTATCTTCTTTTCCGCAAAATATATTAGGGGGGCTACAAAATACAGTGCTAATATACTGTCTTTGTGGATAACACTTGGAACATTGCGGTGGTTTTTTTTCTTTCTAAAAAGGCTTTTAGGGGGATTTTTGCCTTTGAAGAAGGATGGAAATAGTAAATCGGTGAGCAGATTGTATAGCAGAATGAGGGAGGTGAGGTTTGTCTCTGTGTTTGGCGCTGAGGAGTCAGACAGCAGCTTGTATGGGTAGTGGTGAGATAATGGATTGACCTCTAGTCTGCCCGTGCAGAGTGGCTGCATTATAGCAAAGCCAGTGTGAATAAAAGAAAAGATGGTTATTTTTAGCGCCTGATTGAAATGCTGAAGGAATCTGCCACTGGGCTCAGAGAGCAGAGTTGTGAGAGAGATAAAATTATAGTAAAAGAAAGAAAGAAAGAAAGAGGGAAGATGAAGGTAAAGCAAAAAAAATTTGAGGAGCTGAAAGAAAAAGCAGTCAGGGAACTTGTGGATATGAACATTTATCATCTCAGTGCAGTTAGTGGTGCTGATGCTTACATTTACTCAAAAAAAAACAAAACAATAGATACAATCCCAATAGGAGATGCCTAATTTACATAAATTATATATTAATCCAGATTAATTAGCATATATATTTGAATTAGGATTTAAAGGCTTTAAGGCCTATTTTGATTATTCCACTATGACTCTAACCTCTGATCACTCTGAAAAGAGGATGTGAATTTGTATATTCAACGTTAATACACTATGCTAATAGTGGCTAATACTGATATGCAGATTTACTTAATTACTAAATGGATTTTACTCTACTTTGCCATGCTTTGCCACAGCGAGTCAAGTATGTTTGTTTTAGTTTATGTTCAAAGAGGCTTACAGGAACTCACATCCTGCAATTAATGCGAGAGGATAAACTTTGCCGGATTTTGGCTGGTTTCCCGTTTCTTTGAGACAATAAAAGCCCACCCTACATTTCCTCCTCGTCTTTATGATTATTGCCTTCCTGAAAATCATCTTCATCATCGTTCTAATTTGCCTCATTAGTTACAGTAGTTAAGGTAACGATGATCCTCCTATAATATGTCACCAACCTTATTGTGTAATCCAGAAGAGGTATACATGCCACTGTCGAGCCCTATTAGAAACAGAGAAATAATCTCTCTCTCCCTTGAATATATCAGCCTAGTAAACAGTGCAGTTTATTGGCGCAGGCTGCTGTTTTATGACTTAATCTCCTGTGGTAACGCAACTTGGCTACAGGTCATATTGGTTTATTGCCGTGGCACTAAATAATCAATAGCATGGATGTTGGGATGTTATTGCAGGCCTGTTCTGGATTGATCTACAGAAGATGCGCGAGATTTCGCCGCCTTCGAAATGACAGGTAGAATATCACACAGAAAGCCATCACAAGCTGCCGTCTTATGATCAAGTGCTTCCCAACAAGCTGCAGTCACTTTTAGGTGTTTGAAGATGCTGTAGCCACAGAAACAAAAGAAAACTTGAAAAAGTTATATTTACAGATACAGTTTTATGATATACTACTGCGTGCTTTGCTTCCTCCTTTGTTTTGTTTTGTTCCCCCACCTTTCTGCATATGTAATTACGATAATGTCAAACACCTATTTATGGTGTTTCACCCTCGTTGTTTTTCACATGTTACACGCTGAGGGTGTCAAGTTACTCATAAAAGGAGATGCAGGAAACGTATTTACCCCAGAAGTACGGTATGTCTCCACAATTACCAACCGCTGCCACCTTTAACCCAACAGGCTAAGGATACGCACCCCTCCACATCCAGGCCCCCATCTCTTGTGTCACATGCAACATTGAATGTCTGTTATATTACATTGATCAAGGGGTGATAACTTGCAATAATTGGATGTTAAATTAAAGAGCTCTCTCCTAGTTCTTGCCATCTCAATTGTAATTGTCATTGGGTGGCAGTTATGATGATGTATGAGGGATTGTGTTTTGCGCAGTGGAGCATGACCCTGATGAGTAATGCTCCTTTTGGCTGCTTGGCATCTCTCCATTTCTCGGCCTTTGCTTTAATGTGCGCCGATTGGAATATTAAGAAGACCAACGGGTGGCAAAAGGAGAGAGGGGAGAGGAGGGAGGGTAAATATGGCTTCGAGTTTCTTGAGGAAGAGGATTAAGGAAAGCAACTTGCGAAATATATGTGTTGCTCTCTCGGTCAGCGTGTGTGTTTGAGCACACTGCAGTATATTCTATGTCTCACCACCCTTGAGAGTCCGTCTCTGCCTCCACAGAAGAGCTGTTTTGATTCACTGCTATCTGCTTGTCCCATGCCAAGCCTGCCATGCTGTCACCTGACCTAGGAGTGACAAAGCAGAGTCCTTACCCCTTATTATGAGAACATGAGGTCAAAGGCACAGCCGCACATGACAGACACCTCCTCACTTCCCGACCCCTGTCACTTCTCATCCATATGAACCACCACCATAGGCTCCATGTTGCAGACAAGGACACTCTACTACTCAAGTATATCATCCACAGAATTCATCCTCTGGGGCGACAACCTCTACACAAGGTCCTTTACAAAGAAAAAAAAAGAAACTCTTCATGGTATCGACAGTACAGTGCGGTTGCTAACCGTCTTCCCACTCAGACTGTTGGATTGCCTGAGTCTGCTGTGCCACTTTAAGCTTTTAAAAACAATTCTATTAGAAAAATGAAAGTTTGGTCACAAGGGTGAAAAACTAATGTTTATTGTCACAACTAACAGTGTTGTAGAGATGTGCAATACATTGTTAACAATTCCTGTAAAAGCTAATGCATCTTTTCAATAGCTCACCAGTGTTTAACCTGTACTCCTTAGCTGATGAGCAAGCAAACAAAAATTTATTGTGGCGCTGCTATAGCTGACGACAGAGAGTTACAATTCATAAAACTGTCACCTGCTCCAGCTCAAGCTCAATAAAAAGCTTACGGAAAAGAAATGGCCCAACACCAGGGTGAAAAAAAAAAGAAAAAAAAAGACTTGTTGGAGCACGGCCAGAATCTCACATTAAAGCTCATGCATGCAGGCTAGGCTGATAGAAAAATAAACCCGTTAAAAACTACACAAACAGTCTACAAGACAAATCTAGCAGACCCATAGATAAATATACACTGCGGCAGACACGTAAACATGGCAACGCAAACATCCTGGGACATCCTTGGATACGTTCACAAGCACTGCGTCTCATTCTAAATAAGCAAACAGAGGCAGAGGTAGATAGCAGATAGTGAGCTAGCAGTTCCCGTTGCAGGGGAAGACGAGGGGTGCAGCCCAAGTATTAGGGCTCACATAACTACCAGGCCTAGAGTAAATACACATGTACCTATACTTTACACACACACACACACGCACACATTTTCACACATGCTCACACTTTCTAAGTTATCCTCTGGAGGCTAATACGGCAGCAAATTACCATATTCAACAGGCTCATCTCCCTCTACTCATTAACAGATAAACGATATGCCTATATTTAAAGTACTGTCACACATTAGTGTCATCATGATATGTGTGCGCGCGCGTGTTGGCGTACTTGCATCTGCATACAGTGATGCATGCCTACCACACACACATGCACACACACATGCAGAGGAGCGTGTGCGGCGGTGAGTATGTGCATCCTAACTCCACGGGATCATCCTCCATCCAGCCTCTTCCGCTTTGTGTATCCCAGTGCTGCACTTGCTGTCAGAGTGTATGGCAATGTGTGTGTGTGTGTGTGTGTGTGTGTGTGTGTGTGTGTGTCTGTGTCTGTGTCTGTGGAGCTCCCTGGTGATGTGGAGCCAGCTCAGTGAGCTGACAGTGGGGGGGGGCAACACCAGTGCAGGCGATTAGCATGAGCTTCCATGGGGCGCCGCAGTGGCTGCTGGGAGATTCCATCATAGGCATGGACCTGTCTCTTCATCGGAAAGTGACAACCCCCTGTGGCATGGCGCGCTCAGCTAGTCGATTCCGTGAACCAGCTGCATCTGAATCTCCAGAGTGCAGATACATTCTCCTACCTTCATCTCCATCATCAACATAATCACAATCCTCCTCTTCCTCTCCTTCATCTTCTTCTACATCCTGACCATTAATTGCTGTATCTTCATCACCGTCTTGATTACTTCAGTGGCTGATATTATCACAGTGTGATTATCATCAGTGTCGACGCTGCTGCTCACCAAACAGATGTTATCGGCTTGAGAATAAACACAAAAAGTGATGTTCACCCTCATTAGCATAGATCATGGCAATTCACTGTATACTGTTAAACCTAAGCTAACCTTCCTATGGGCTCCAACAGGAGACAGTTACCTTATGATTCAGCAAAGTCAGTGTTAGTGCTCATAAGCAGTTTATTTGATCAGCGATGACACCTACCCTGAGGATCTTAGCTGTCTTACTTGTCTTGGTCTGAATGCACTCAAGACTGACAGGTGCAGCTTGATGTAAAGCTTGTTCAGAGGGTGCGATAGATTTGACTGGTCTTGTGTATTCAGGTTGGTTGATACAGAGACATTCACGTCTGAATGCTCTGACCAGTAAAGTACACAGTATGTTGGCCCCCAAAGGTTCAGGCGCTGTACAACTCCTGTCTCCTCTTCATCTTCTCCCCCCTCCGCTTCTTCTTCTTCCTCTGCTTCATCCTTCCAGCCTGTCAATTCAGGGAACAGGATGGCCTGACACAACCTATTTCATTGGGATGCTTTGTCAAGCATCAGATAGCTGGTGGCTGTAATGTGGGTGTATTGCAGTCTTTACTTGTAACAACCACGGAGGTTACCCAAAAGGTGATCATGAGCGGAATAGATGCGGATCCCAACTTTTTCTTTTCATACAAAACCCAAAGACTGTCTTTATCTGTGTCATCTTTGTTTTAAACTCCTCCAAATCCAAAGCAAAACTTTTTTTCCAGGGATGTAATATAGCCAAACCTAAAGCTTTCGCTATTCAGAAAACTTCTTAAAATAATATTATATTGTCAACAAATCCCTTAAAAAAGACAAAAAACCAACAGTGCATTCATCTGTTTCTCAGCACTTTCTGACTTCCTCCCCCTATCTCTGACACTCATCCCCAAACCCATTTGTTCCTACTAACCCAACTCTGCATTGTCGTTTTCTTTTTTTTTTTTTTTTTATAGCAAAGGCTACTTAAACAGAGGTTAATAGTGTATTTACTGGGGACTATTTTCAGTGGCGAATAAGAGTGTTTAGAGCAATAGGACAGTGTATGTGGGAATGACTACAATGAATACTAATGATGTGGTCCATTGTTTTTGTATTTAATAGTTTCTGGTGAACAATTTAGGTCTATGGCCAAGCTATGTCAGGCTTTAGCTGCATTGGCAATGCTTGTTAGTTGGATCAGTTCATTGGTGGATGTGGTCCTTTTGTGGGTTTTTTGACCATGAGAAAAATGTAGAGTATGACCAGACTGATCGTTTAAAGGTTATTTGGTGAGTTTTTTCCTTGACTTCTATGAGAGCTTGGGCTGGGTCAGCCTGTTAAACCCACTGACACATTGTATGTAATAATGGTCTATTCAAATAAACTTGACTTGACTTGGTTTACTGCATAATTTAACTGGCTGAGGTATCATAACATTTGAAATCAATGCCAACCATAAATGATTCAGAATGTTGAAGATTCAGTGGTAGAAGAGCAGGATGCATGCAAGAATTGCATGGATGACATAATCATGTTAATCTCTCTTTACATTGTATTCTGTTTGATATCTGGTGAGATTTTTCTCTCTCACTCTCTGGGCTCTCCTCGGGGCCTTCTGCTCATCGGGAGCTCGGGCCTTTGATTATTTCTTTGTTTTTCATTATGATACTCCTTGTACTCTTTAGCTTTCCTCCAGGTACGCTACCCAGCTATGATCACCCGTAGAACGAGTGATATGCACAGGGGCTCAAATGTCTGGAAGAATATACAGAAATGTCTCTTTGGAAGGTGTAGCACAAAAAAAACTATTTATTGCATTATTTATGCTGCTTTAGTAGTTTTCTTTTGTGCTTCATTTTCATGTTTCATACTCTGTTAGGATGACCAGCCTTCCCCTGTGAACACTGATGCGGCACAGCCTTTCACACTACATTGATAATCCTCTGCATTATCAAGTGTAGACATTGTATTGTTTCATGAAATGAAGACAAAGCACCAAACATACCCAAAAAACTATTTATAGCAAGTTTTTATTTGACATGGTCTGCTGCTGCTGCTGCTGCTGCTGGTCTGCCACATTGAAATATATATATTCCATTGTTAAATGCCATTGAGTCTATTATTAAATTATTCAGTTCAATTGTACATGACACATGTAAGCATACATTTTAATTAAATAATTGTGTAATTAATATTGCATTAGTGTGTTAATGGAACCATTGCATTCAAAGACAGGAGCACTCTGCCTATAGGGACACTCATTTTAATACAGTTGGAACGAAACTTATTTGGGAAATAAAATCTGCCTCATATAAACTTGTCGTGTTTGACTGAAGGGTTGCTTCATGCTATGTTTCTGCCTCATTGATATTGATTCCCAGTGGGAGAGATGTGTGTGTTTCTCCGTCTGTGGTGCACATTTCAAACACTGAACCCCCCCCCCAACCCACCCACACACCCTGACACACACACACACACACACACACACACACAAGCTTTCTGACAGGCCCTCAATTTCTTTTTTTCCTTTTTTCAAATCATGAGTAAAAATTTGGGTGTTTAAAACATTTATGACTGATTAGCAGTGAACGTATCCCTTTTAAAGCCTTTCATGTATAAATCATGTGTATTTTGATTTGAAGGGGTCGCTTCTGCGTTATTGATGAGGCGCTCGACTCTAATCAATTAGTAATTGGAGCACAGCTTTTAAATAATGTATTTATTAGGCCTTGTGATGTGTTTAATGGCAGCCCCTTGCAGTGCAAATACGTCTCAAGTGCCCTAATGAGTCTTTTATGGGCCAGCCCAGGGAAAATGGCACATCTCACTCTGTGACATTACTGTGCAATATGCCTTGTTTACACTGAACTGGCAAGTCAGAAAACCAATGCATAGAAGTCCTTACAAATTGTTATCGTGGTTATTATGCTCATCTCCATGTGCCCTATGGAAAGAAGTTGAATTCATGTTTTTGTTTTGTCTCATCAGCTTGTTTTCTCTGCACTGACTCTCTCTGTAACTGATAACTTGTGTGGTCTTCCAACTTGCCAGTTAGTAACCTCATGTAATAATCAGCAGTATTTATTGCCACAAAGAAAACAGCAACCAGTGCAAAACACTCCTGCTAAACTCGAACAGTTTAATGGTGTCACAACACATTATTGTGGTGCATTCCGAGCCTTTAAACGTTCCTCATACCGTGGAAATTTCCTTGTGAGATAATTACCCTGCACATCACTGGCGAACCACCTGTGTGGAAGAAGCTCACCACCTGCCTGAGGACAAACCCCTGGTGAAGGCCTGAGCTGTTTAGCCAAAGTCTATATCACCAGCCAGGTTATGCACACCATCCATCATCGTCAGCCCGACTGTGTTTGTGGTCTGTCAGCAGTGTGTGTATGTGTGCACGTGCGTGTGTGCACATGTGCGTGTGCGTGTGGGAGAGTGGAGTATTGTTGGAGAGCTGTTGCTCTCCTGGCAGGGGTGGGTTTTAATTGGAACACCCAGTGAGTGGTATGAGTGCCGGTGTCACAGTGAAAACTCCACAGACAGGCCCACACTGATTCACTCATATGGTGAGCTACAGTCTCCTGAGGGGCTGCAGATTATAAAGGCATTCGCAACTTTAAATACCCATGCATCACATCCCCTGACTGACTGTGCATGTGCGTTTGTGTGTGTGTGCGTGTGTCACATATGTCTGTATTTATGTACCTACCTCTGCATGTTCCGTCTTTCTTCCTTGAGGATCTGTCAAATAGATTCTCATTGCCCACACTGATATGACAACAAGACTGTTTAAACATTAGTGTATTTTTGTTTTGATTTGAGATTACAATCAGCATGCAGAGGTGTGACAGTAGACACTCTGGCTGCTGAGTGTATATGTGTGAGTCTTGTGTCAATAATGCATGCATATGAATATGTTTACCCCAACAAATCACTTGGCTGTTGCTCTGGGGTTTTATCCTGACTTTGCACGTGTGTGTGTGTGTGTGTGTGTGTGTGTTATAAGAATCCACAGTTGACACAAATATCACTTATCAAATGTAATCCATCCTTATCTTTTTCCATCCTTGTCCCTGTCCAAATACCTGGAGTGATCGTTCTTCTTTCCATCTCCCTTCTTCTAATACTTTGAGCTGTGTACTTCTGAGTCATATTTATCCACCATTATTACAATTCCCTCGCAGTAAGTCTGTTACTTTTTTCTGTTTTTCTCCTGGTGTTTCTGTCTCATTTGAATTCAACTTGCACCGCGCCCTCCCCGCTCTCTCTTCCACACAATTTATATACACATGCAACCCCGCATGCATTCACAAACATACACGCACGCACACAGTTATACACACAAGCACAAGCCCTCCCCCACAAGAGAAACCTAACGCACACACACATACACACACGCTCAATGTTTCAGCGGGAGTGGTGCCTGACAGGAACAAGTGACAGCTCCCTAATTACCTCCTCACTGTAGACGCTGACGCTGCCTGAGACGCACTGCTCATTTTCCTCTTTCTCCTTCCTCCCTCTTTCCTTCCCTCTATCCCTCCCCTCTCTCTCTCTCTCGCTCGCTCTCATTCACCCACCCTTCGATTCCCTTTCTTCCTACCCACCTCCTCTCCTATCTCCCCTGTGGTGAATTATGCATGTCCAGGAACTCCCAATCTGCATTCACACCAGCCCTGCCGAGACCAACCACCTATATGTTCCCTTCATCTGTCCTTCTCTTCCCTCTTCCTACACATTTCCACTCACTTATCTTCTGTGCCGTGGAGAGTGACACTCCTATCTGATAACATAGTCATATAAATGGAGAATTGTTGAAGAAATAGTGTTCCTCGATCAATAAACACTTTTGAACATTGCATGTGGCTATTATAAAGGTGAAAGGCTAGGGGGCGTTGTGGTCAGAATTAGCTCTCCTCGTTGCAGGCCACTGGGACCGGCTTCCCCCCCAAGGTGTCCAAGTTTGAAGGAAGGAGAGGGCCTGGGGAGGCAGTCTGGGATCTCCGGAGAATGATAACATTCACTCTGGAGTCCCACCACACAACAGCGGCCCCTGTTCCCCGCACTATACCTCCACCCCACCCTGGGTGTCAGCTCAAAGGCCCAGATTGCATTTCCAGTTGACGCCTGCTGGCCCCACAGGCATGTTTTGTTCTAATAGAAAATGGAACCCTTGCATCCCCCCCCCCCCCCCCCCCCCCCCCTCGTCCACTCTCACAGTGTGATTGTCCACTGGGAGCCAGTGCACAAACACCAATGCTATCTAATCATGAGACGGGGAATAGGAAGGAAAAGCTAGGATAAGAAGTAAGGTGGGGAGAGGAGGATATGGGAGGAGGACGACGAGAAGGAGGCGAGCCAGTTGGAAAAGAAAGATGGAGCACTAACACGGAAAAAAAAGAGATGGAGGGCAGGAGAGCCAGAGAGAGAGCGAGAGAGAGAGAGAGAGAGTAGAAGAGGAGAGAAACAATCCTAAGAGAGAAGTGGAGGCAGGATAGTACATAGAAGGAACAGAGAGGAAGCACACGAGGGGTGAAGCAGAGGTGTCGGTGGCATGTAGGCAGCTGATAGAGTGTCACTGACAGGCGTCACTCAGGGGGAAAGAGTTGCCAGGGTGCTGGCTAGATGAGCCACCGCAAACATTGTAGTTCCTCCTCTGCACAGCGCTGTACACAGGCTTCAGTCACTATATTGTTATGAAACAGTGATGGACTGAATGTACTGTCACTTTAATCTGGACTGGACTTCTGGATGCTCCCACTCAGCTAACAGTAATCCATGTATTGAAACGGCTCCTTTTGCTTTAGTCATGTCATGGTATTAGCTGTGGAGTGAAGCGAAAATACAACAAAAAGGTACAAAAGAGCCACAACAATAAAACTACAAAGTAGAATCTGCAATTGAAAGATGTTATATTAGCGTTAGTTTCTGTTTTTCAGACAGTTCGTGCGGTCACCTTTGGCTGAATTGCTTTATAAACTAATACTGTGTGATGATAAAAATGATTGTGCTTGTAACCTGTTTCACCATTTTCCCCTAAAAGCAGCAGTTTCCACCTGCCTTTGTCAGCACTGAGAGGATTATACTACTATGACTGTATGGATTATCATATAGTAACACAACAGCTTTTTAAAGCAAACACCGCTCTACACAAATCTCATGATATTCGGCATCAGCTTCTCTTTCTTGCCATTTCTCTGTACCTTTTATATCAGGTGGTTTGAACTTGAGGCTAATAGATATTCTTGTGGCGTAAAATGTGTTCTTTATTAATGAATATAAGTGGTAGGACCGATTCAGTGGTGAAGTCAGGCTTTAGAGCAATTTAGTAGTTTTGAAAAGCTTTTTTAATGATCAAGAGGGATGACTGTTTCTCCTCTTTGAAAGAGTAGTTATTAACTCTGCCAAGTAGCACAACAGAACACTTAGTCCAACACCAGTGTTTGTGCTGGCTCCAGTGAATGCTGTGACTCATAAAGGTTGCTTTATAATTCCTGCCCTGCCAGTGGAGCCGTTCTTTAACCTATTTTAGTTATAGTCAAACTAATTATTTAACAGCAAGAAGTCTGCTCTGAAACTGAATCAGCCAGCATTTTCAAAAAGCAGTGTCCTCACAAAACATCACTCCTGAGGAAATACAAAGATTTTTTTAAGTCAGAATATATGTGTGAATCAAGATTTCTTAAACAGACACTCGAATACTATTAAAATTAACATGGGCATCATAGAAATCAAATCTACCACCTCTTAGAATACAGTTTACTAACCAGTGAGCAAGCTGAGACTGAGAAAGTCTGCAATCAGTATCACCCACAAAAACCAAAAAATAATTTTATATGCTATATTATACATCATTATCACAATATGGTTACAAGCAGCTGCACGTTAAAAAGTATCTCTTACAAATAAACATGAAATGGGGGCGGTGGTGGTGGTGGGGGGGGCAGGGCGGGCTAGCATCGCTGTGTTTTCTTCCTCGATGAATTTAAAACAGTGCAGCCTGATGATCGCCTCACGTATTCAAAACATTCCTCACAGGCAAGGAACGTAATTCTTTACAGCTGAAATATGAGGCTTAATGCTTGACTTTGCAGTTGTAGTTACTGCAGCTATCTGTGCTTTTAAAAAATATAGTTTAATGTGACAGTTACCCAGTGGTGAAGGAAGTATTTACATCTTCCACTTAATGAGAAGTAGAAAAAGAAGTCCTGCACTGAAATGTTGGTTATGTAAAAAAAGGAAAATTTACTTAAAAGTAAAAGTACTAATAAAATAGCCCATGTGAGTGTCATAATATTATTAGTTGCAAGTGTTTGAGGAATAACTAATTAGATATTAAATAAAATAAAACTTTTCATATATATATATTTTTTTTCATAATATTTCATATTCTAAAAGCTCATCATATTTTTTGTATATAAAATATTAAATTGCAAAATGTAATGGAGTAAAAAGTATAATAGGCCCTTTTTCCCTCTAAAATTAAGTAAAAAGTAGCTTGAAATGAACATAATAAAATGAGTTCCTCAAATTTACTGAAGTGCTGTGCTTGTATAAATACCTTATTACAATAGAGAGTAAAGAGGTAGTGAAAACAAATTATTTTACTGATTAGTGTTGGCAATAGACAAAAAAATTATTAAAACTCCAGTACAGTTTTGACAACATTTTATATTTATGAAAAACTGAGTCACTTGAGTCTCTGGAAAATACAATCCCTCCCTTCTTCTGGCCGATGCAGGCAGCTCTTGAAACCAGTAAAAATAAAATCTGTGAACATCATGAATGAGTCTAGAAGTACCTGAACGACCAGCAGAGGGGCCACCGCTCTGTGAGACACCGGCTCCTCGGTCTGCCTCCAGATAGGAGAACTCATTTCGGAGTTTGTGCTTAAGGGCCATTGAGGTCCTGGAGAATGACTGTTCCTCTTGGAGCGAGAGCAGAAGGAGAGAGGAGGGGAGGGTCAGGAAGAAGCAAGCCGAGTGGCTGTAATGGCTTTTCAGGGTAAATTAAGACGCAGGGAGCTGTTTGGGTCTGCCTCTGCGGAGTGGTGACCCTTATTCACACAGGTCGTCAAAGCCTCCTCACCACCTCACACTCGTCACAATAGTTTCTCCTCCCAATCAGCTTCAGAGCAGCGTTTATCTGACTGCCACTGCCCATGATTTATTACCCCAGTCCCTGCCACTGGGGCTGAGTGTCATCAGGCCTCTGCCACTCTGCAAAGTCACTACAAGGCCCTAGTTTCTCACCCAGACCTCTTGTTGGGCCTCAGCTGTCTGCGGCGTGCTAACCTGCTACGGGAAGGTACTGCTGGTCACATAGCAATGTATGAAGGTAATGGTTTGTCAGAATCTCTCATGGTCACTTTTGTTTGATTGTAACGGACTTGTACAGTAACATGGAGGGCACTCTCTCTCTCTGGACACACTCACACACTCACAGGTACTGCTGATGTATGTTCAGTCTCTATCTCTCTCCTTCTTTCTTGTGGTGGGTCTTGTAAACAGGTCAGAGTCCTGTTGTTCATTAATTCTGCTGGCTGTACATCATCATGGGTAATACCCACACATATAAACACAGTGATTGTGCCTGCTCCCTACATTCTCATACATGTTTATTCATTTACTTTTGTGATAAACACTCTTCGGTATCACATTCATTTCCCGTATACAGTATTTATTTACATACACGACACACTGAATAGCATGCTCCTTTAGTTTCAGGCCTTAATAAGTATCAACACTGGGGTGATATGTAGCGATAATAGATTATGAGGTGAAAGGTGACAGCGTACCCTCATCTGGATCGCCCACATTGCATTCTGCTGATTGGAAATGAAATGAGGTTAGATCCAGACTGACATTTTCCATTTCTCTAAAGTTGCCATCACTTTGTGCTAATGTGCTGCCCTATTCATATCTGCAGCTCAACCTTTTATTGTGCTGGAACAAATTCTGCTGTGATGCCTGAAATTGCAGCATGAGGAAATTACAGTGCAGGGGGGGGAAGAAATGAGTGAGGACTTAAGCACGGGTGAAGAAGCGTTACGCTGTTGCTAATTACTGCCTCATTAGCAGCAGTGCTTAGCCATGTGGACAATAGCAGCAGAACAGCTGATAAAAACACATGCAGAGGCTACAGTTGAAAGAACAGTGCTGTGTTTTATGTCTTCATCGACTCACCATACATTTTAGTGCGGGGACGTCCAAAGCACTGGGGATGAAGTTGGTAATTAAAGCAGCCAGTATGGTGTGATGACAGATATTCAGGTTTTTTTTTTTTTTTTTGGTGCACTAGATGCTGCAGTAGTTGCAGCGGTGGATCAGTGCGTTACGCTGTTAAAAAATGCCCAAACTGAACAGCCGCAGCCTATTACACACCTTCATCCCCACACCTACACCTTCTGCCTCCACCCTTTCCTCCCTCCCAACCCCCAGGCCTCCAGATGTTGCTGTCACCCCTGTTCTGCGGAGGCGCTGCAGTGTGGAACTGCCTGAAGTGATGACAATAAACACCTCCGCCATAACCTGGGCCTCTGCATTTGCATATTTGCCTGGTTTAATTTGAGGGGGAAGTATGCAAATGTATGCAAAATGAAATCCATCTCCTAATGACATGAGACGATTAAACAATTTTTATGCTTAAATATTCTGTTTAATGAAATCAAACGGGCCCACGCGCCACGACAAATTTGCAGAGGCATGGGCAAAATTAGAGGATATCACAAAAAAAAGAGAACTGGGAAGAGAGGGAAGAGAGGGGAGGGAAGGGAGGAGGAAATGCCTGTGGTTGCATGACAGCTTTTTAAAGTGTCCCTCACAAGAAAAAAAAAATCAGTAAGCTCCTGAATTCAAATAAGATTTCTATAACAATTATAAAATCTGTCAGTTCCCCCTTTTCATACACCCACTTTCTCGGTTGAAAGAACAGTGGGTGATGAGGTGCAAAATGTACTTCTAAAATGTTCTAAAATAATATCTATATCTGTAATGATGTATTTTCGAGTTATTACAAAAAAGCCTCACCATTTTCTTGCAGATGGTGTTGAACTTGGAGGTGGTGCATTAACTCGCTGTTTAGAAAGCTAATATTCTATTTCAACCCGGCCTCTCTTTACCTTAGCTCAGGAATTATGCTACTTCTGTTAATACACGGCTTAACAAATAGGAAAATAAAATAATTTCCTTGTCCAAGTCAGAGCCTGAAGACACGATCACCCAGGAACAGAATACATAACGAAGGAGACAGCACTGTGATTAAAGTTGGAAACAGAGGGAGAGAGAGAGAGAGAGAGTAATATGTGACTGCTTAATTGTGGCTTTGCAGGGAGCTGGTGACTAATGGCCTTTCCACAGAGCTGTTCAAGCCATGAGCTGCGCATTAATATAAAGGGGGTTATTATTATGTTTTAGCTTCAGACCTGATTAATCACATGGATTTACTTCCAGCTCAACACCTTATATAGGGAGCCATGCTGCTGTTAGGCAACCATCAAGCTCATGATGTAGGTGCTCACACCTTCTTTGAAATGCAAATGTTGGACAAGATGCACTGTATGTGGTTAAAGCAGGTTAGACTGTCAGATGGAAGTGATTCCCACAGGCAGAGAACCCAAAGCTATAATCATGTCTGTGAAACAGAAAATAAGAATGTATACTGGATTTGACCTCGCGTTTGAAGGATGTACAGTATTCAGAGATCATTATTGGAGCGGGAGGGGTAAATATGAGTGATGGTGATGGTGGTAGTGTACAAGTGTACAGGAGAGCTGGAGTGGGTGACAGCTGGAGACACAGTATGAATGGGGCGCTGGTTGGCTAGGCTCAGTTAGCCTCCGCACGGCCAAAGAGCAGCAAAGGCCTTGGTTGGACCCCAAGGCTGTGAGGGATTTCTTCAGCCTGATGCTTTGTTGCCTCCTAATCCTGTTGGCTTATACATTATCCCTGCCTTCCCTCCGACAGCAGGCTAATAGAGGAAAGGAGCCGGAGCTCTCCTCATGGCACGCTTCTCTCTCCAAACACAGAGTACTGTGTGTGTGCGTGCAAACTGTTGATTACTGCTAGTACAGATGTTAAAGTGGACACAGACTGAGAGATAGAGAGAGAGAGAGAGGGAGAGTCACACACACAGAGATACGCATGCACGTACACACATACACAGTTAACTGAAGTGTTGGGGGGAGGGGGGGTGAAGCGATGGAGAGAAACTGAGCTTGTTGTAGCGCATCGATCGATTTCAGGCTCCTCCGACAAGATCCTCTGCTCTTATACCTTAGAGCTCCAGATGATGCAGTGTGTATGTGTGTGTGCGTGTGTGCGTGAGGGGAGTGGGGGGGGGTTAAGGTGGTTGGGGGTTGAGGTGGGGGGCAGTTGCTCTTGTTGCATGCTCCATGACACCCTGCCAACAGTTATAACAATGCCATGATGTCAGATGCACAGGGACACGACAGACCTGGGAACACAGTCTGTCTATGTCTGTGTGTATGTGTGTGTGTGTGTGTGTGTGTGCATTTGTATAGGTGTGTGTGTGGTAAGCTTGTGCATGTGTTGCTAGGTTTGCAATCTGTGCATGTGCAGGAATACCAGCATGGGTCTGTTTATGTCTGTGTCCCTATTTGTTTCATGTACAGTGTATGTGTATGTGTGTGAATGGCTTTATATTCTGTACATCTGGATACACGTGTTAATGTTAGGGATTTGAGGTTGGGTGCAAGGGGAGCTGGAAGAGGTGGGGAACTGGATTATTAACCCTTAACATGGAGCTTGATGTGGTTTGCTAAAATTATGGCGCGGGGGGATTTATGTGATCCCCATAATCCCGCGGGCCTTGATGCTCCAAATCCATTGTCATGCTTCACTTTTACAGAGGGAAATTTCCATGACTTCAGCTCCCCACTTAGATTGCACTTTGCATAACCACAATCACACACACATAGCTGCCATCCATTCAACATTCCTGTCTGAATACCCCGGCATCACATTTCACAGGGCAGGCCTTTGATGTTATTACACTCCTTTATTTGTGGTTCATGTGCTTATATCAGTGGGCTGATTATATGCAATGCCCAATGCACTAAATGGAGGAGTGAGTGAATGAAGGGGGAAATGAAAACACCTTGTAATGAGACTTGTGTCCCTTTTTTTATTGAAACTAGGCGTATGATAATATGGCGGTTAAGTCGAAGGGCAATTTTGATGTTTGTTTTCAGAATCAAAAAAAATAATCATTTCAGATAGTGAATCCTGTATATTGAGATTAATTGATATCAATTAGTACGACTTTAAGATGACCTTACTAGCGGCATCAGGTGTGCTGTTAGTGTGAAATGTAAAAAGTCAAGTCAAGATCGAATTGACAAAGGGGTGTGTGATTGAGAAATATTTTCCATTTGCTTCAGATATTTGAGCATTTAACGGTTTCTCATCACATTTGCATGAACATATGCGTTCTGTCTTTGAAATGAATTTCTGCGAATGTGTCAGGAAGTTAATTAGCTCTGTGTGTTTGTATGTCATTGAGTGTGCATGTGCATTTGTACTTGCATGTGTGCATGTGTGCAACGCCAAGAGAAGACAAACACCCCCCAACACCAAGAGAAGACAAAGTCACAATCATATTTGTCACAGCCGGGGGTAAATGCGACTTGCTAAGTCATTCTTATTGTTGTATTTTCTTCTAAGTAGAAGGCTTAAGCATCTTTCCATTCCTCACCCTCTCTCTGCTCTCTTTCCCTGTGGCACATTTCCTCTACCAAACTTTCTCCATCCCCTCACCGCTTTCTCTCAAACTCTCTTCCCCTCTCCCTTCGCTGCGGGATGGTCATTTAATCCATCTAACCAGCTGGAAAGATAAATATTCCTTAGTGGAGTGTGAGGCCCCTGCCTCTCTACTCACGCAGACCGGAGATGAGGGGAAAGACTCCCTCTCTGCAGAGCTAAGACGCCCGAATGCCTTAATAAAGTCTTCTACTCAACCAGACACTGACATGAAGATGGCTGCAAAGAGTCCAACGCTTCATATAGGCTTTCTCCTTTTATTTAGAAAAAGTTCAATCTTTCTGTTCAGTTGACTCAGTTTGTGCGATGGTTATCTTTTTGAGACTAAAAGTATTTGCTTGGTGGTTTAGAGGTTTCAGTGTAAAGGAAAATGAGAGAGGGGAATGTTTTCTGGTCTAAAATTAGCATACTGTCCTAAATTCCTAACAAAAAGCCCATATGGTTAAGACTTGTACGACTTCTTATATAGCCCAGGACCTCCATCATCCCTATAGCGTGTACATTTTCCAGGCTGTATTTGGCTGATTATCCCTGCAGGAGAAAGTGGATGGGTTCCTGAGGCTGACTCATGGTTTCTGTTTGGAGAGGTCCAGTCCATTGCAGGCTGGCCCGACTGGAACCTGTGTTTACACAGCCTCTCAGGCCAGACTGGGAGGCCCTATTTTCACACCCAGGTGCTTTCCAAAGAAAACCTCCAGCAGAGGCCCCTCGCCTAAGGTACACCACACTGAAAACCATACATACCGCCTCATGTTCCTGCTGTCGTGTTGCATGCTTCAGCTGCACACTTATTATGATAATACAGAAACTCAGTATGGGACATTATGGCAAAAGCACCGCATGGCAACGTAGACGTAATATTTTTTTTCTGCTCGCATGGATAGTGAGTGCACGATAGCAAATATTCTCTGTATCTTATCTTGGCATTACTCACTGCAGGGGAATTTGGTTTCTCTGTGTGTGTTATTTGGTTGAGGGAGCTTGAAAAATTGGTATTCTAGAGGCTGTTAACTCTTCAGACAGCTTCACTGCTGGAATGAGTCAGCATGACCCTCTTCGCCTGTTTAGGAGTGTCAGACCTTAGCTTTCAGGGAGATGTTCAGCACAGGGTCAACCCCAGAGGAAGGATGCTGCAGAGGTGCAGAGGCAAGAGGCTGAACCGAGCGGTGGCGGGAATCCAGAAGATGAAAAGCACTTTGCCAACAGCAAACACAAAAACACATTGTTAAAATACTGTATACACTCTTGTCAAGGTAAGGAAACAGTCACTCACCGCAGACAGATATAAACGCATGGAGACAGCTGCACATACGCAGTTACACACACACACACACACACACACACACACACACACACACACACACACACACACACACACACACACAGGCTGCACCTGAAAATATCACTCCAAAGCTCCTTTTCAGAGTAAAAAAGGCTATGCATATATGTATATAATAATTACATTCCATATATCTTCCAAAATCCCATTTCCATCAGTGGTAATTCTGCTGCACAGGAGTAATGGGTGTATTATACAGTTATGACAGGCCCAGCTCCCTCCCTATCCCCTCCCCATCATCCGGTATACAGCCCCCCCCCCCCCCCCTTCCCCCCATCCCTCCCTCCCAGCTTCAGTCAGACTGCTGAACAATCAAAGTAAAGAGTAAAAATATGCAAAATGAGGGATTTTTCACTTTGAGTCTGTGGAATGACTGAGACAACGACGTGAGGGGAGGATGGGTAAAGGAAGAGCTCACCTCTCCGAAAAAAGACAGTCTACAGGATTGTGGAGCCTCGCTTTTAGTTTGAGAAGAACGTGTGAGCATTGTTCACTTATTCGCTTCTTTTTCCCCTGAAACTGCCACACACGCGTGCTGCCTGGCTCTGATGTTACATGACCTGTTATAAGACACTGATCGTGTTCCCGTGAACCTTGCTTTAATAGCATGATAGGCCTTGGAGAGCGCACAGCGAGGAGGAATGAATAAATGAGTGTATAAATGACTAGGCCAGTGATTGAGTGAAGAAATTATTGAGCTGGTAAATGAACAAATGTTTGAGCGAGCAAGCGAGTGAACGGCTGGGACATTGAGTATGTGTCTGACTGAGTAACCGAGCCAGTCTGAGAGCCACACACACTAGAGGCAATCCAAACAAACAGCTCTAAGTGCTGCAGTGTTCGCTGAGGGACCAGGGAAAAGCCCCATCAGCCCAATGAATGAGAGCATTCTGCCCCCTCGCAGCCTGTTATTAAAATCAATTAATGACAGGGAGGGAGGCCCCTGTAAAAGCTGACTTGTTGGGCTCTAGGGGTCTTTTGCGACACGTTGCCTTTCTGGATCACTTGTGCCATATGGAACCTCCCCTCTCGTGGCACATAACTCACTTTTATGAGGGCTTCATTGGCTAATGATGGAATAGTGCACGAGCACTGAGCATGGGAGTGTTCCTGTCCCCACAACTGTCACTCCCTCCGCTGTCGTTGTCTCTGTCACTCTGATCTCAGCTGAGACACTGTTGCCATCAGAGAGTATGTCTCTGACAAGAGGTGAGAGAGAGAGAGATGGGTAAAAAGGAGCAAACAGGTTTTTTTTTTGTTGTTGTTTTTTTCCTACAGCACATTTACCGTTTGTTTAGACACAGCAGACAGAATGACAGAGAACATCCAGGCTTAGCATGACAAAATAAACTGTGACTCAAGCAGGATCATGTTGTGTAGTAACAAAGCTTAAGAATCTAAAACATCTTTTACCTGCCTGCTTGTTGTTTAATACGTCTGTTTTCAACACCTACAGAAATATCACATACATTAACACAGATATATCATTCCAGGGGACGCAGGTTGATACACACAAACTATCTCCAACAAATAGTTTCTGAATCTTGGTCCAGCTTCAGGCCAGACAGGCCCAATTGAAGAGGAGATTGGCCATTATAGAGAGGCGACGTTGCTCTGCTGGAGGATGGAGGCGGCCCATTTACCCGCACTGAAGGAACCCCGCACTCATTTTCAGCACAATCCCACGGGGCGAAGGAAAAGGAGACAAAGTTTCTTGGATCTCTTATGTTTTCACAAGAGTGGTCTGCGGGAAATTGCTCTGTTTTGCTGTTTTGTCTGAAGCGCTGGGTATGTTTTACAGTTTCACTCTGTAATCAAAGGTGTTAACACCCTCCTCCTCCACCATCTGGTGGTCTCAGCTCAGCGTTTACAGTCACACCTCGGTCACACGCGCCGCAGACATGCTCACTGGGCAATTTCTCAGGGATCACTAACAAGGGGATGCCTTCTCCTTAGAGATGAGTTGAGCTGACCCATCAATTACTTTCCCCATGGAAGAACTTAACATGATAATAATTATGATAATGACGTGACATTGTGATAATGACATGATAAGGAAGTGTAAGATGAATCTGCCCCCTGTGCAGTAAGCGCTTATCATGTCAGCAGAGGAGGAACTAGACCTGACAAGAGATGCATTTAGTGCCTGTAGGTAAAGAAGTGCTTGGGTATGTGTCAGATGTATGCAGCAGTTATGAAAGTGCCACATGTATGCATCTTGTAGAGTTGACGTGCTCAAACACCTCATCAGGTGAGTGAATACTTTCATACCAGTTGTCATTCTCAGTGCCACGTTTTTGACATTTATTCTATAACCAAAGAGTTTCCTCTAACAGATTGTTTAAAGTGTTAAGTGAATGCTTTTTTTTTTTTTTTTTTTTCCTAATATGCAGTACTTCTATATGCAACACTTCTCTCTATTCATTTCACCTCAGCTCCAATACCTTGGGGCTGTTTCAGTGATTCTTGTGTTGATGTGTCAAAGCTCAGCTAGAACTTCATATTTCTTCCCAGTTTGCCCGGCAGACGCCTCCATCAGAGTGAAACCTCCTGTCTTCAGCCACCAGGAGGAGAGCAGCGGAGGGAAAGTCCCCTCTTGTGCCAGCAGGGCAGGCAGTAAGTTCACCACCCAGTAATTCAATACCGGCAAAGCTGAACGTGTTCATAACATTTTCATGTAATGTCTCTGCCCTTCACTCTCTATGAGTTTATTGTATGTGCAAATCTCTTTTTTTTCACTCACCTGTGGGAGGCTTAAGAGGCCAGGATGTTCATATATGGTCCAGTTTGGAATGATCAATATGAGCACAACTTCAAGATTAAGTCTGGGTTTATTAGTTGTCCTTTCACTCTTGCCATTGTTTTGTCTGTCTGCTGTGATTTAACATACAAGGTAAAGAGAACTGTAGCTTAGTATCTAAGTGCTTAACCTGCTCCACACCTTTGGAAGTGAGGGATTGCTGAGTGCGCTGCACCTCCTCGTCTCAGTACAGTATGTGCAGCAGCAGCTGAGCCAGCTCATATTGATAGATGTTGTCCAAATGTAAAGAGAACAGGAATGATTCTGCTGGGAGTGCGGGGAGACTGAAAAGAATCTGAAGACCTTCCAGGAGAACAAATGTGCGGTGGTTTTAGAAAAACCCAGTGGTTTTACACTGTATATATATATATATATATCGGGGGGGGGGGGTGCAGAGGCTTATTAAGGTGAGAAAAGAAGACCAATATTTGACACCAGGAATTCCTGAAAGAGCTAAACATTAATTTAAAGACATGGGTATGAGCTGATCAAACCACAAAGAGGCATTTTGTCATTCTCATTCTGATTTGTAGTCGATGGCACTTAAGTTGAAAATGCTGCTGAATACTTCATCATCCATATGCCAAATACACCATTTTTCATTTCTTGTTAATTCCCTTTCCAAAGCCTCCTTCTATTCCCTCCACCCCTCCTAATCTGGCTATAAAGGTCAGTTTAGCATAATGACATCATACAGACGAGCATGGGCAAACCTAGATTACTAAATCTGACTCTAATGTGGCTTTTCAGATGAAACAGCATTAAATGACATTAACGCGGCTGCATTCACTGGCAGCTTTAACAGAGATTGCTCAGGACTGGCCCTTCTTTACCCTCTTTGTATTTTTAATGAGGTGGCAGAGAGAGGCAAGATTGGAATGGGATGGTCTTACAACATGCTGAGCTGGGATCAGATACAGTCCGTCTATTTGTGTAATATTCCATCAGCTCTCTTATAGGGCTGGGGTTAACCTCTTCAGCGTGACTGACATTTTTAGAGCACAGGCACCACCACTGGCAGAACTCAAGGGGACTTTTAGAAAAATATTACAGCCATCATTGGCACGATGAGATCACTTCTTTTTTTTTTAAATGTTTCTTTGAGTTCAGGCCCAGATTAGGATTTACTCTAGGCTTTGCAGATGAACAAACTGGTTTGTGATTATCACTGTGGTTGTCTAAGCTTGTGAATTAGCAGGCCATTTGCTCAAAATCTTTACAAAGTAAACATCTGTTTGAGTATTTATGCCCTGAAGCACATGTTGCATGTTTGTATCTCGAAGACAAAGTGGAAAACAACATATTTATTATTCCTCCACTTCTGCAATTTTCATTTTAAATTAAGAAAAAAAAAAAAAAGAAGGAGAAGGAATGAGAAATGGGAGAATGCGAAATGTGTGGAAAAACAGACAGATGAAGAGCTTTAAACACAAGAAGTCGCCTGGCTCTGGTGGGTAGTCTTTAACATTCATCTGTTTCTCGGCTGCTTCCAAAGAAAGATGTTTTTCTGCTCCATCTCTGTGGCAACAGCAACTTTCCCAGCACAGGAAACATGAAGACTGGAGGGAATGTCGACTGGAAAAGAAGAAGAATGACGACACAGGGGTCATGAATTATACAAAGGGTGTTGGAAGCTTTGCTACACTTAACATCATTAAGGCCTGTATTAATTACTGTTATGAAGCATTGTAAATCACATCCATAGCACTTTTCTTCGCTATGGCTTAACACAGCCCTTTCGTATCTGATCTATGGCATGCTGGTTAGGAAACAATACACTTATCAACATAGAGCAGCATGCGCATGCGGCACAATCACCTAGAAGATTTCAGGCGTCATCTCACTAAAGAAATATCCTTGCACGTTCACTCACTTGGTCCCGTTTTTTAACATCACCACAGACACACACATGAAAGCACACAAACACAACACTGCCACCACCGCATTCATAACTAATTACTACCTTATACTTCACAATACAGAGGAAGAGTGAGGAAATAACTAAAGTAGATCTTATCCATCCCCTCTTTATGTCTCAAATTCAAATGGTACAATCATAACAAACCAAAGTAATGCTGCATCAACAATACTTGAATCAAAGTCAAAAGTGTGATGTATTTGTTTTGTTTTGTAACATTTTTTTTTCTTTTTTTGCAGGGGAGGCAGTGTTAAGTTCTTGTAGCCCCTGCAAGTTGCAGGAAGGTGGTTGAGGAGGTTTTGGGGCTTCTGCATGGAGGGGTCTGACAGCAGAGACCAGGCTTTACATCTTCAGTCCCACATGTGGTTAATTTAGCAACACCACATCTTTTCACAACCAAGGCCAGCCACACCACAACCTCAACCAAATGCTGTGAGTTCCCAAACACAACTATAAAAAACAAATGCATACATTAACGATGTTTTCCTCGTTAATGTGAGTACAAATGTCATCTATGTGACAAATATATATAAATTTGTGGGAGGCAGGCTTTACATGTCATACAATTATGATTAAAAATACATTGTGTTACTTTAATAGGTTAACATATATGTTTTGCAGAGAAAGTTATTTTCAAAATGGTTACCAGTGGTTACTGATGGACATGTTTTAGATAACCTTGTTAACAATTAAATTTAGTTTAATTAGTTATTTAGTTATTTAATTAGTTTAGTTTATTTAAGTTTTTTATTTATACCAGACATAGGTCAAAATAAATTACTTTTATTTCTATGAAAGTGTTTTCATGTCAAAACTTTAGGTGGACCTTTAATTTTCATTTTACTATAAACATTTTCTCTGTGGAGGAAATGAAGCCTTTCTTTTTTTTGGCGCTGCAGCATTCCCTCAAACACATGGAGCCGATCAGGGTTACAACCAGATAATGGTATCATATCATGGTGGGAGCCCAAACCAAATCAATGCAGTGTTACCACCCTGCCTTGTTCCGCTCAAACATGTGATGCACATGCCTGATAGCCATCTGCTAAAAGAAGGAGGTTTATGAGGGAAATCAGGAATGGCTCTTTCCACAACTATGGCTTATTGGTAAAAATGGCCCCTCTCCAAAAATCAAACTATTTATGTCAAGATTTCAACAACCCTGAACAAACTAGAGCTCTATATGGTTTCATTTGATACGATTTATGCCGTGACGCCTTGACCGGAGCCTTCTGTTATTCTCATAATCATCTTTTCTAAACAGTAAAATATGTTTTTGCTGCATAGTGCAATGGAAAAAAACCCAGAAAACTTTGACCACTGAGAATTTTCCGTGGCCATGATGGTCAGAGTCCTGACCAGCAGTGGTCAATGTGGTGTTTAACTGTGGTGGCCAAAGGACACGGTCATGAACAGTGTGTGCCCAGGCTTCATTTAGCTCCAGAGACAAGCGTTAACATGTGAGCGTTCGGTTGAAACCTTTCATCCGTGTGAATGAGTCCCCTGGCATGTGTCAAAAAGCACACAATTGACAACTGCAATGTCAGCAGTCAACTTAAACAGTGTGAAGAATACATCAGATCAGGTGCAGTTCAGCGGTTGACTGTTAAGGATTTATGTTCCTCTTTATATCATGGCACAAAGAAAGTCAGATCCAGGTCAGTCAGCTAACAGCTAATCATGCGTAACTACACCCTGCTCTTAGCAGGACATCCAGAAAAGTTCTAACAAAAACATTAGATACTGAAGGAAATCGTGCTGTTATGTGGGTGGTACCAACTTGTTTAAAGTGTTAAATGAAGTCCATATTTTTTTCAACATTCTTGTTTTTGTGGTTTTTGGCAACAGCTTCAGTGATAAACATTCATAGCTTTGGTGTTTGGCAGTGCCTTCACCAGAAATCATCTTGTAGCTATAATGTCATGCTTTGATGTCACTTTAGTGCCAGCAGCTCCCAAACCCCAAATTAACTGGCTTTACTGTTCTAATGCAAAGCTACAAATCGGCTCAAATGCTTCATGTGTATAGATACAGTTACACTGTGTGCAAAGTGTATGTACAATAATCTGGTTTGAAATCTGTGTAGTGACATTGCTCCATGACTCGTTCAATCACTAATAATGGGTAAGGGACTCCATACACAGAGGTAACAACAAAAATATATCACCCACTGAGCTTTTATTAAAGTTACAAATTGAACTTAACAGAGATTTTTGCTGCTACTCAGATTGGTTACAAAATCTTGATGTTAAATCAACAAAAACTGTCAGTTGTTCATAAAAACTTGGCTCGCAACAGCGACCACAATTTCAGCACCGGACCAACATTATAACCGAGAAAAATATCCTTTTCTGCACATGCATATTTCCACCGGGGCACAGACAGTGGACAAAGACATGTATTATCACTTGTCAGCGTTTTCTGTGTAAACTGTTAATTAAGGAATTTTACCGAGGCTGAAAGACATAATAGGACATGTTGTATGCAACCAATTTCAGAGTCATCCAAATCTTCCACTGGTGTGAAAATAATTATTGTTTTCTTTTTGCATTGTTTGTCCTGGTCAGAAAAACAAATCAGAAGTGCCACTGCTGATCAAAGGTCTGTGAGACCATTGCTGCAATTTGTACAATTTGTTACGATTCATTTCTCATTTGTTGTTCATTCAGGTGATGACATGTGATGTTCTCTGTTATTTTAATGCGGTACATTGTTGTATAAACACTGCACTGTCCATTTCCTCTCAAAAGTGCACGTACAGTATACACTGCATATGCTCTGTGGGTAATATGTTGTTAACTGTTAGTCACAGTGTTATAATGTAAATATAAGAGAATGAAGCAGGGTCAAACTGAGACGGAGCAGAGATTACATTCATGTGAAATATTAACGTTAATTCACATAAAATTGTAGTTAAAGGAAATATTTATCTTTCACCGTTTTACATTTGTTTGAAATGGGACTTATATATTAAGTTTACATTTCAGAGGAACTGAACAAGATTAAATCACGGCTAAAGCACAGAATGAAGAGGATTTACTCAGGTAATTTAGTATCTTGGATTAAGATTGGATTGAATCAAATGTTTACTTTCAGATCCTCAAGAGTACAATTAATCCAAATATGAGCCTAAATTATCAACCCAAAGCACTAATTGGTCTTTGTTGTTCAATCTTGGTTTGCTGTTTGTATTTACACAATGGCATAAGGATTACTTATCTCAGTGAAGCCACTGAGGCATCAACAGGACTGCACCACAGCTGCAAAGCTAATTAATGTGATTTATGCTTGTTTGGTTGCTTGCTAGCTTGCACATTTTTGAGGAGAGCAAAATCATCTGCAAGTCATTGTCTTTGGTAAATAAGAAAAATTGAACTTTTCAGTAAGCCCAACACTGGCTTACTCCTTTGCCCGGTGGTCTACAAGCACACAAAGCTCTCTTATTCTGCCTCACACACTTATGTAAGCTCTGCTTAAGCCTCTGCAATAAGCCTGAGGGTTTTGAAGAGTTACCACTTTTAATGCAAAACAATAAGCTCCAGACTTCGTGAAATTCCATTTTGGCAAGGATTGAATTTGTGTCTATCTTGGATGACGACATTAATGGTGTTTGAATAACTTTACAAGGAGATACTGTTTAGAAACTACTTCATACTCTACATTTGTTCATAGTAAAAAGGCACATATAATATCACATACACTGTAAAAACAGCTGACCCAAGTGGCAGTGGTGGTAGAGTATATACACAATGAGAACTAACACCACCTTGATACTGAAATGCTATATTCCCTATGAACATTTTAATGGTAATTTAATTGTGCCCCAAAACAGTTCTTTTTTGGGGGCTGACCCTGTATGATTCAGGGGGCCCACAGCTGGACAGAGGCCCTCGACCATGCCAGGGATTTTTAGATATTTATTGTGTCGGAGTTACTGTTAAACTGTTGTCAGGGGGCCCAGAATGTCTTGCAGCGCTCCTGGTTATTTGTATTAACCAGCAGCAAAAACCATGAAAGTCAGGCAAAATGCTTAAGTGAACACAGTTTGTACTTCCCTCCTCCTGCTCCTTTTTGCTGCCCCCCCCCCCAGGCCGCACTGTGCAGTGGGAGAGGCGGGGCTATTTAAGGCTATGGCGCTGCCATTTGGCTCGAGGGTCCACATGTGTGCCGGAGGTCCTCATTTTGATTTTAAATCGCCTTGACACCAAAACAAACAAACTCTCCTCACTGCACCAAACAGGCCTGAAAAATTATGGGCACAGGGAGGGATATGCAATTACAGCAGCTAATTTGCGGTCACCAGCGCTAGCCCCATTCCCACTACCCCCAGCTACCCTCAATTTTTAAATATTGGGGAGCACTAAGTGTGTGTGTGTGTGTGAGCATGTGTGTGTGTTTGGAAGAGGTCTGAGAAGGGGCTCTGAGAGTAGTTCCCCCTCACAGCTGTAGGAAGGTCAGGCAGCACCAGGGCGATTAGCTTTGCTCATCACGTACAATTACGGTTAGCGCTCTGCAAGGAGGCATCTGTTGCTAATTGAAGCAGAATAGATATCAAGGAGGTCCATGCTTTGCCCATGCAGAAAAAAAACAAGCTCAACTGGAAGTAAATAGACTTTGGCTTGTGTGAAATTGGAACTGTGAACCACCTGCACATCGTGCAGGATAATGCTCTCTATCAGTGGCTTTGTGTGCAACTGTTCAGAATTAGTTGGGTGTTACACCAACAATAATTGGTCAGGTAATTTTAAAATGAGTGATGAATTGGTTCCAAAGCATTACCAGTACACAAATCCACATCTAGACATGCAGAGGCAGACAAAGAGACTGGAGTTATTAAGGAAAGAAGGGGGATGGGAAGTAGAGACAGGAGACTGAGCCTGAGCGCGTCAGAGTAGTGCCAAAACCGTCTTGTGATGGCAATCTGATGCGACTGAACCGTGTGCCCACTGGCCAGCTGACATCAGCCAGCGCCTCTCTGACCAAACCTCCCGGCCCCTTCATGCCAAGGCCAGATGCAAACAAAGAAAACCAAGGCAAGCACACACAGACACACATCCAAACAGATTTTGTGTTCATGACAACACCCTGAAAAACACAGAAACTACAAGATAAACTGCTGGATCGTGCTAAAGAACAACAAACAACAGCATCCTTGCGCTGTTTAAACCTATTGGCACATTTCTGCGGCTGGATTTCTTAGTATACAGTAACATGTGAGCGGGATAACACGCTGGCACGCTCATGTGATCTTTGGAGGGCGTGATCCGCAGCTATATCTGTCATTGATTTGGCAACTTTTTTAAACAATACATGGCCTGTGTGTGTTGGAGGTAGTGACAGTGGAAAATGTGAGGAAGAGCAGCTCAATATAATATCTGAGTGCTGCACTGTGTGATGATTTTATGTCCTCTTTCTAGTACCTGACACACACCCTTCACACATACATGCACACACACATACTGAGACATCCCTACGGAGCGACGGAGCGTTGCAGGGTTTATCCTCTTTGACCTTCACAGCTTGAGTCCGAAGTAGGACTCGGCTGGTTGAGCGGGTGTCAGTGTTGCGAGGGGCAGCCAATGCGCAACTTATCAACGCTGTGGCTCCATAGCTCTTTCTCTGAGTGTAATAAGCGCAGTGCATCGCTGACTCTCAATGTGGACTTTCAGCCTGTACACCTTGATATGTTGGAAATGACCCCAAAACTAAAGATTGTACTTCCATTAAACATATATGGACATAATAAAAAAAGATGTACAGGTTATAGCAGGAAAACTGGATAGATCTCACAATGTGAGCGGGCACATTCTGGATGTTTTGTCAGATTGCTAAGCTGCATGTTGATGAGGTTCATGCAGGGCAAGGCAGTATTTCGGAGTCTTTGGCATAAATAATGAATAGTGCCGTGTTAGATGTCCTTTGTTTTTGCTTCTCCAAAGCCAAATCATCCATGAATGAACATTTCACAAGTCACTAAATCACCATGATAAATATCCGTGTGTGACCTTTGTTTCCTTATATTGTTAAGGAATGTTGCGACACCAAGTTGGATGAGACATTGATTTGATTTGTAGCTGAGAGAACTTTTGGGCATGCAAAATAATTCCCCATAATAGCTGTGAGCCTGCATGGCAGAAATGGATTTTATTTAGGGGTTGTTAATCAGTAAGACCTGTCTGAGTCTGCCTGGTCTACCTACAGTAGCTCTTAAATCCAGCCTTGTAATAACCCTCTCTAATTAGGACCGAGACACACTAACAAGGGACACCACCATCATCATCACTCAGCCACCTCATCATCATCACCATTCTCATTATCAAGCCTGAGATCAAATTCCAGCCTGGCTCCGGGACAGTGGGACTTCAGTACACCTGATGTATTGTGCATCATTAGATTGTTGTTATTACTGTGCCATGGGGAGTCAAACAGGATGGAGATTCACTCCTGTAATATTCTATATGGCCTACCAGGGAGGACCCACTTGACATTCTCCACCTAATGACAACAATCTATTGAGGCAAAGGCCTGACACATTAATTTGTTTATGCTCCCTCTTTCCTCTTCGTTCTCTCTCGCCCGCACATACGAACAACACACATAATCAACTGTATTGCACCACTGCAATAGTGAAGTCCATCTCAACACAAATGTTTGCATCCTTGTCTGCTGTAATCCACATGCCTCATAGTATTGATCTCTACTAGATAAAATCAACCTCAGTCTCTTGTTTAATTCATCTCAATTAACACTGGAAGATGCATGTATCCGTTTGAACAGCAAAGGAAATAAAACCCACGAGTGACACCACGGGCTGGTAACCGGGCCTGTCCATGCAGCCCCTGCCTATCCAACATCTTGCTCAGACTCGGTGCTGCAGGGCAGCTACTGCTAAAAAGGCAGCTGCCTGATGATCGATGACTTCATCCAGACTGCCTGATTCCTCCACTTGTGCTGAGAGAACACTTAATGTAACAGGCCCACAGAGAAACGCCTTGATTAGGCTGTGAGAGCAAAGGGGCCACGGGGAGCCACTTACATGGAGAAGCTTTCCATGCAGGAGTCTTTACCAGACCATACAACACTCACTGATGTATATGAGATGCCACAAACACATAGCATCATTCTCAGTTCATTGCACAACTCCATACGCACACACACACACACGCACACGCACACGCACACACCACACCACTCTGTTGCCAGCAGGAGGACCAGACCATCCAACACAGCTGGTGTGTCCCAGTGTTGACTCTTCAGTTGGGGAGGACTGCCGCAGGGATTTACCAGATCACCGTAGGCAATGCAGAGATTGGTCGGGTATGAGTCGATCAAGCTTTATCTCTCCCCAAGGCACTAACACAAATCTCTCCAATAAATAACCTGTTCTTAATTCTGATTTCTTAATGCAACTCCTGCAGAGAAGATTAATCAGTTTGAGTGAGGCCCCCAGATAGCTCGTTCACATGGAGTTTCTGCACAGTAGCTATGACTGCTTTAAAGAACTGATTGCATTATTTTATTTCTTTTCAGCAAAGAACTCAACACCTTCCAGCTCTGGCATGTGCATACTCTCAAATACTCACACAGACAGTGACACGCACACACACACACACACACACAAACACTCATGGCACTTCTTTCCAGGCCCTCCCAACATCTGCTTGTTCTTCCTCTGATTAAAAAAATCCTCTGCGTTTCATTATCGCTGATTTGCATAGTAATAGCACGCATATTAAGCAGCTACTTCAGAGGGTGGGCGGTCTAATGAATGCCGCAGTCTCCTCTGTTTTAACTCAATTTTTCCTCATCCATATTCAGTCGTGTGCCCCCTCCCAGCTCCCTCACGACCCCCCTGCCCTCAGGGACAGCAATTCTGTTTCCGCTGAAATGCTTCCTCCAGCCTCTCCCCAAATCCCAGAACCCTCTCCATTAATCCAATTAATTAGAGCCATTGATATGCAACCCGCTTAGACCAAGCAGCTGTTTGCCTGCCAATTGCCTTGCTATGAGGAGGAGGGTGGGGTGGGGGTGGGGGGGGGGCAGGTTATGAGGTACCCTGTCACCCGATTCACATACAGCAACACTTAGCACGCAGCGCTGAGAAAGTCGCCACCCACAATGATCCCATCAAGTCGCCACCATCCTTAAAACTGGAGAAGCATCCCACGGTTGAGCTAACTCTTGATAAGTGAAACGACCAGGTAACCTTTTCCCTTTCACACAATCATTAGACCATTGAAGTATTTGGCACTTTGCCAGTGTTTTGACTTACTGAGTCCGGATGGAAAACCGGCTAGTATAAACACGAGTAAAGCAAGGTGTATAAAAAATTGTGTTGTCATATGGACTTTGGATTAGAACAGCGGTAACTAACAGTCAAACCCATTTGGTTTCATTCACACTTATATTGTTTTATTACCCTTGAGCACAAGTTCCTTCCAGGGGAAACAAAAAAATGAAGGCAAAATAGATGAGCAATGGAAATAGGTATGCCCTTTTATTCAATCAGCCACTACATATTCCTCTGTGGTTCGACAAAAAGGAACTAAATATACATCAATGGATGATAATTCTCCCAATAAAATACCCAAAATAGAAAATCTGGAGAGAGATGTCCCTCGGTGCCCAGAGTAAGAGGTGTGCCTCAGAATTACCATACAGAAATGAATAGCAGCGACAGTGTCTAATGTTTTGTGACACAGCACAAATGTGCACACCCTGGCCCAATCCAGAGCTGAAGCTGCTCATCGGAGATATTAAATTAAGAAGTGCTGGAGTAGAAGGGTAATTCACTTTTCTGCTTCACTGGCTATCATTGCCGAGCAAAGGAACGTTGGTGGTAAACTATCCCTATCTATCCCTTGAGTCTGTCTCTCTCTCTCTCTCTCTCTCTCTGTCTCTTGACTCACCTCGTTCTCTCTTTTCTGTCTCTCATATTCAAATGGTCGTCTGTTCCTTTCTGTCACCCAGTCTGTTTGTGATCATACGCACTTTCAGTACATAATTCTATAGACTAACAAAAATATTTTATAACAAAGATATTGGACAATTCTGCAAATCCTTGTATTATGTTCGGTAATGATCACATCTAATGCCAACATTTTAAAACTCTCCCCTTGTACAACATCTGGACATAGACACTACAACATGGTTAAGTTTTGGGAAAGCTTGTGGTCATGGGATATAATGTAATACTGTATGGTTATTCTACGGTTGAGGTGTGGGAAAGATTGTTGTTACAGTTATTAAAAAGGGCAACATAAACTGCAGGTCAGTAACTGGATGCAAACCCTGCACTCTTACATTAACGTCAGATACACAGTGAGCCAATCCATCTCTCCACCCTCCCCTCGGCACTGAAGGATTGGCATTTGGTGTAAATCATAATGTGCGAATTTTTCCAATATGGATGTAATTCCTGGGGATACTGGGCTGGAGCAGAAGTAGGAAACTGGAGGTGGAAAAAAACATCGTTCCCAATGGAATAGGATGGATAAAGTAGGTAACACCCATGTTAAAGTGTTTGTTTGTTTGGTTTCTGACAACCAGCAGAAAGTTTCTTTTATTGCCCATGCACAAGTAACAGAGAATGTGGCTGTGATGAAAATCAAGCTACCACTATGGTAAGACAAGATGAACTTTATTAACCCCAAACATTTGTATCATTGCAGCAGCAGGATATAGAATATTGCAATAATGCGATTGGTGCACTATGATGTTGATTCCCGAAGCCCAATGGGTTTATGAACAAGGTTGTTATATAGTGAGTGTAGAAAAAAAACTCATGATGGATTGACACCAAAGCCTCGTGGTTAATACTGATGTTTCAGATTGAGTTTTTCAGTTATTTTGTAGCTACATTGCAAATGATTTGACGTGACATATTTCCATCTTTGTTTAGCCGGCAGCTCAAGGAAATACACCAAACACAACAGCGCGGACCCAGAAACATGAGAGGCATTGCTGAATACAGATATTTTGTAAGAAAAAAGGCTGCATGTAACTTTTTCCACCTCTGAAGCGAGGGTGCGGACGTAAACGTGACAGACCTGTAAATACTTTTTCACCCATGTGATAGTTGAGAGAAAAGGCAGGTCAGGTGAGATGTTAAAAAGAAGTGAAATTAATTTAACGTCCAATTGCTCTCCTTTGTCTGAACGCTCACTGCATGGTCCTAAGTGTAAAACTCCACCCATATGCATACTAGAGAAAGTATGTGCTGGACTGTATAGCAATCAGCCAGATGTGTGAACAAGCTGTTCTCCCACAAGATTTAAACTTTTCCTTTTGAGTTCATGTATTTCTCTGTTGGTGTGGTAATGAAGCAGGGCTGAAACCAAAGACAAATCAAGACCAGCTTTGAAACAGGATGCATAATGCAGTGGAGGTGAACTCAGATGAGAGAGAGAGGACGATTTGTTTACCCTCGGTGCAGTGTTGATGTTGGAGGTCTTTGTTTCAGGAATATACAAATCAGTCTGTTTAAGATACTTTGGTACCTCACTTTAGGGACTAACAAGAAAACTTTGGCTCGGACATGGACACGTCTGGGAATGTGCAACAGGGCATTGCTTTGTTTCAGTTACAGATTCAACCTCTTATATTTTCCATCCTCTCGGCTGCTTTTCTCAGCATGCACACACGCACATAGAGAATGTCAATTTAGCATTGATTACAGTACAATTAAGGTAATGGTTATATTGAATAATATG
This sequence comes from Seriola aureovittata, assembly GCF_021018895.1. Lineage (NCBI taxonomy): Eukaryota > Metazoa > Chordata > Actinopteri > Carangiformes > Carangidae > Seriola > Seriola aureovittata. The sequence continues at coordinate 10,215,615 of NC_079368.1, forward strand.
ACCTGCATTGAATATTCATGGAAAACGATGATTAACATATTCTCAATTTATCGGTATAATGGTATGACCTCCAGCACGATGGAGACATTTCCTGAAAAGTAAATAATGAGTGTGGAGCGAGAGTGAAATGGTAGAAATTAGTTTATTCCTCCATCCCACCCCCAAACTGAATTCCAGCTTCATGTTTCTCTTTGATTTTGTTCTGGTGCTAAAAGCTGCCAAAAGCATGGAAACAGCTCTGGGGGGGGGGGTGCTGACCCAGTCTGGACTGATGCAGAACCTCTCAGGACTCACTGCAAAGAGAGGGACTGAGGGAGGAGAGAGAAAGAGAAAGGAGGTGTCTATTTATCTAGGTGAGGAAGTGCCTCTGTGCCCCCCTCCTGCCCACCCCTCTTCATGTCTTCTGAGGCAGAGAGCTGTGACTGAAACACATCGCTGCACCTCACTCGGGATGAGCTCCAAATAAATGGGGGGAATGGGGGCACAGAAGGAGCGTTGGAGAGAGAGGCGAATGGAGGCTGAAGAGGAGAGCTCCTTAAAAAGGGTTGTCAAAATAATGAAAACAAATGGCGACAGAGTCTCCTGAGATGGAGAGGAGAACTTCATTTGTGAGGCGTCTTTCTCAAGATTCTGCTGCGCAGCAGCAAGTCCTCGGTTTAGAGACCAAGGGGAGCCTCCGCCAAGCACGGCATGGGAAGCTGGGAGGGAAGGGAAACAAGGGAAACTGAGGAGAAGAAAAATGAGAGCTCTCATTGTAATAATTGTTCAGGGTCAATTATTCCCACGTTGGAGCAAATCATGCTGATACGTGTTAGCATGCGGCTGGGATGGGAGCTGCTGAATGTAGCATTACCATGGATATGATCCCCAGTGATGCCTGTGCAAAAATCAACAGTGTGTATTGATTTAATTCAGCCGGTCTAATTACGAACAAGGGATTCAAATACAGTGTGCTGCAAAGTCAGAGATGTGAAATGATAAGAATTTAAGAAAAGGTGCTTTGACTGGCTGTCAAAGTGGACTAGTGTTACTTTTAAAATACTGCTATCCAGACGGTGAGACCAGGTAACTCTCACTTTCTCTAAATAATCCACTGAGTTTAAAAGAAGTGATGAAAATGGAGCTAAAATCTATGTAAAATGATATTTCAAGTACAATTTTTCCTGGATCTCATTCCAGCTTCATGTCCACTTGGCTTATTCCACGTTTAGTTTTTTGGAATAAAACCAGGCCAATTGTTATTTTGCTTTTCAGTGAGACATAACATACACCACTTTCCTACACTTCCATCCCCTCAATTCCTCTCTTTATCTGTCTTTCCTCTCTTTTATCCTCCCTCTCTCTCTGGCACCTAACATCTTCTTTTGCTTATCACCGCCTTCGTTCTTCATCCTCCCTCCTTCCCCCGACTTTGACTTCATCTTTCAAGTGTGGCAGCCACAGCAACAGCGGCAGCAGCAGCAGCAGAATCTTCCCTCCCCATCCTCTTCACAACGCTGTCCGCCGTCTGCATTCCTGTCACGTGCCCACCAAAGGTTATATGGCCCACTTTCTTATCAGCTGCATTGTGGGATATCTCGGCTCTCAGGCCTGTCTTCTGGAGAGCTATCTGTACCCTCCTCCTCCCTCTGTTGACTGCTGGGAGGACAACCTTTGTCGACCTTGTTTTTTTTTTTGGTTTTTTTTAGCCTTTAACAGAATAAAAATGAAAGAATGAATGCAATGCAGACAAGGAAAAGAAAAGGGGGAGAAGGTAAAAAAAAAAAAAAAAAAAAACCAACAAAAAAACGCATAAGTCCCCTGAGAGAATGTGTGATGAGATTGGTCCAGAGTTAGCCTTGTAAGAAAAGCGCCGTTGGCCTCCTCTCTCTCCAAGTACAGTAGACATTGAATCAATATCACACACCCACCCCCTCCAGAACCATTCTGCCCCTGCGCGTGCCGTCCACCTGTCTGCCTGTCTGGGGCGTTTGGGTGAGCTGCTGGTGGGGGTAGAAGGAGGCGTATGGATGTTTGACAGAGCCGTCATGTACAAATTCATTTTGGATCCAGCCAGACTTTTGCTCTAATAGGCGCACATGCTCAAGGTCTTTGCGGTCACGCAGAGACAGAGGAGCAGATAGATGCCTCTCTGCAGCACTGACAGCCTCCAAACAAGAGAAATGTTCAAAATCTCACATACTGTAAGACATAATTTAGGAAGTTTACTATTTATGACTAGAGAGTAATGGCAGTTTTCACCTTGAAATGCATGGATGTTTTTCCAAGCATTTTTACATACCATGGTCAATTTGAGAGCACATATTGAGCATATTGTTAATAAAATAACATATCTCATAAACCTTTCAGAACATAGTATTAACAATAATAAATTCACAAAAACTATTTTTTCACAATTTTTCTCATTCATTTGGGAGGGTTACTTTTGAAATGCAATAGGTTACAGATTATTCTGTTAATGTAACTTAATTACTTAATCAAAGTAATGTAACGTATTACATTTGATTACTTTACACTACCATTACAGTAATTCAGTCTCTTGATGTCCCTGTACAAATTTCACAACCTAATGACCTCTCCGAGTTATTTTCTGAATTAAGCCAGTGAGTGTTATTCGACCTTACACCTATCTGACCTGCGTTTTCTACAGATATGCCAAAAGAAGGTGTTCCTGCTCAGCCAAAAGATGCAAAGCAGCAGAATGAATGTTATATTCTACATAAAAGCCTTTTACCAGAAAGAATATATTCGGATTAAAAAGCCCTTTATCATCACCAATATTTTGATTAGTAACTGTAATTTAATTACATATTATATATGTATGTGTGTGTGGGTACATATATATATATATATATATATATATATACTGTATATGTGTGTGTGTGTGTGTGTGTGTGTGTGTTATTATGGTGTGTATACTGTGTTACAGATACTGTGTGGTATCTTCCAACATGGCTATGCACACTGTGTAGTGGTCTGCTGTTTTGCCTTCAGGTCTATGTTGTCTGAGTTAGAACTTTCATACTTGTGCTTAAATTTTACTACTAATTTACTTGATTTATCACTTATCATCTGTTCATTCAGGCACATATTCATTTTCAGAGTCTGTCATGAAAGCCTCCAATATCAAAGAAGGTGCTGCCCTGCAGTGAAACTGACACACTGATGTTATTGCAAGAGTATGCTAACATACAGTTATTCATTCTTATGTCTTGTGTTAATTCTTGGTTTCAATGACACAATATGAGGACAAAAAAAAAAAAAACAGCCTTACATCCCGCAGGTCTGAAGCTGAAACATCTGAGTTTTATTCCATAAGAAAACTTGATTCAAAATCACACTGTCGTAAGAACATAATTAACTAAAAATCGAGTCTTTGGGCTTTTCTCATCAGAGTTCATATTGTGGCATATTGAGATCTCTGTTTTTGGAAGTATTTAACTAACTGTGTTCCTTGTAAACCCTGGACCAGTGTTGGTTAAATATCACAGCTCAACAAAAGAGGTGAGTCGAGGAGCCGCGATGAGACGTCTGTAATGACAGCAGCTTAGATTACAGCTAAGAAGCTGGAAAAATGAATAAAGAGAGTTGATCAATTTTGTGGATCAAAATAAAACCAAGCTGCAACCAATCACATTAGAACCTTCATGGTGAGAAGTTTTGTGTATACTCACAAATTAATTGTTGCTTAGCTTTTGTAAAATAACACTAGTTTCAACCTCCAACAGCAAGTTCATTAGTGGATCGTGATCAGTCTCAGAATATGGAAAATAAACCCAAGGTATATGCTTTTCTGAAAGTTTTCTGAAAGATTGATAAAGGAAATGTTGAATGAGAGACTGTGCTGTTTGGACTGCAGAATCTGGAGTAGAGGCTATAGCCTGGGAAGGACACCATGACTGCAGCTCTCTATCATTTTTCTAGAGAAAAGCATAAGAAAAACAGTTAATTTCAATAAATTTGACCCTCACAGGAGAGGTTTGTTAAAAACAAGTCTGAGTTATAGAGGGCATCTGAAGGCTTAAGTGAATAAAATGAAGGTGTCAGATAAGCTGTAATATAGTCTTGAGGCTTTACAGACCTGAGGTATGCGTTTGAGGAAAGAAATTCTAAAAGTAAACTCTTAAAAGTTTGTTAGACACTTTGATTGCAATTGGCTCAAAAAAAGGCCAGTAACTCAGTTTTTTAAAGACCCCCTCCAATGAAAATCAAGATTTTAACCTTATTATCATATGGTGTTTTTTATATGACACATATAAGGCATATCATGAGTGAAATCATCTGTCATCACAACAGCCTGGGTGTCACAGCCTACGCCGCAGACCTGTGGGACCGATCCCGTCAACTGGAGAGGTGGGGCTGTTCATATCGTATCACCATAGCATACGAGGGATATTATGCTTGGAACACACTGCCTGCGTTGCGTGCGCATGGCAGCTGCCGTTGCTGACCTGCTACAGAAAAGCACGCGTGTGTTCACACCAGGTATGTGTCTCCTGCGTCGCTGCTACTGCCAGCTCTGCCTCTCTACATAGAGTTTGCAGGTTAATGGGGTGTTGGATTTCTTTTCATTATGAATTAATTTCTCATATATTTTTAACTGTCTCCGCATGCAGCAATATAAAAAATATATTTGGATTTTTTCACGTCTGTATCATATTCAGGTTCAGCCTAGATATGGAAAACTATAGTGGAAGGTCAGTCTTATGTAATGCTGCTGGTAGGATGTCAATATGACATCAACAGGTCTTTTCTCTGTCTATTTCTGCCCCGACACGCATGCGTCACACTTGAAAAGTAGGCAAGACGTCTCACGCCGCCAGTGTGTCCGTTTTAACCCGTTAAGATGGGCGCCAAAATGAAAACGAAGATGTTCTGCAACCGCCATGTACACACCACGCATCCAGTGTGTTCCTGGCGTTGGAGGATAAGCCTCTGATACCCCTTAGGGAACTTTGCAAGTTAAGTTAGCTAAGCTGATGATTGGGACCAACGTTTATCAAACATTAAATATGATGTCATAATATAGCACATTATTAGCTGTTTGATAACCTAGTCAGCTGAATGCTCTTGTTTTCTATTGTTGTTATATTTCTAATGTTGTAGAGAGCGATAGCCTCCATTACCATTCTGATCCACTGACTTATAGGCGACCCTGTACAATTCACTCCTCTTCTTCTTTGGAGTCGGGTTCCAGTTCGTAAACTTATGCCTGAATTACTCCTATATTATCGCCTGGTGTTGTGTAGTTTACAGTAGCTAGGAAACAGAAAACAAGCAGAGGTTTGTGTTTGATGACAGAGCCTGAGCTGCAGGTGAGTGGCTGAGCGGTGGGTGGAGATAAGGGTGAGGCAATTTGCATATTCACATATTCGTAAATGCTAAATGAGGCAAATGTGTAGTTACATCCAAGCCATTTGAAGGCCATGAGGTAATATTGTTTTATGGAAGTTTAGATGTGTAATTTTGAGGAACAGATATCTAAGCTTTTAGGGGTTTAACCAAAGCCAGGGGAGGATCTTCAAAAGCTAAAATTGTATATGACCCAATCTAGTTGTCATGTGTTTCTGACTGTTGGGAACAGCAACTGGGCTCTCACAGAGATAACAGACTATTCCCACCCACTCAATCATCTATTTCTAGCACTGAAAAGCATTTCACGTGGTGGCCCTAATAATCTCTTACTTTACTTCCATGCAATATTTCCCGGGGCTGCGATACAATGATCACATCAGCACACATTGCATAACAGAGGAATAATGACAGCTTAGGTACAGGTACCAGCAGCAGGTAACAAACACAGCTGTTAGGGTATGCCTGCCACAGATATAGAACCAACATGCAGTCCGCAGCCACAGGTGAAGTGATGCATATTAAATTCATGTGACATTTCACTTGAGTAATGTGTTGTGTGTGAATTCTACATTACACTAAAATAGAAAAATACTTTTTTTTAAAATCATATGTCTATTAACTCTTAACTCTATTATGACAAATGATCAAAACAAACCAATACATGTAAACATTTATTCAACACCTATACTTCAACTTGCTAATTCATTTCATTGTTTGATAAACCACGAAACTCTGAATCATTTGTTGAGATATGTCATCAAATGCTCCATAGGTAAACACTATTATTCAAACTTTAAACAAATAATGATGGATGGTGCTCTGCAGCCAGTGTCTCATGATAAGAAAATCATTTGAAATTTGAAAGGAGCCCTCTTATCCCCAATCACCTTGTTGCTGGTCAGAACACTTTTTCAAATAAGTTAATTGCGACTTCGGCAGTTCAGTAAATAAAACATGAGGGTGCTTGTGCACGCAGCCTTGAATAAACATCTCCTTGAGTTAAAAAAAAAAAATGTCACAGCAATTAAACATGCCATGTCTCAACACACTGAATGTTTAAAAAGTGATTATGTGGCCCAAACCCAGACACACAGCTTTTCACTGTATTCATGGCATTACCATAATCTATCATAGGAGAAGCCACACATGCTCCCTTGTAGCCCCTTCTGACGGACCCACCTGGGACTAACTAGCGTGGAGCTGCGACTTCAATCTCTGGATTGGATCTGCTCTGCTCTCTCCCTTTTCTTTTTTTTCTTAACTGGGTTATCCATTCAGTTACACTCAGGACGAGAGCAGGGTTAAGAGGGGCGATGGGGGAGCACTTAGCGAGTGAAGGCCATGGTGGCAGTGCTGGAGTGTTATTTAATGAAGTAGAGGATCAGGATGCACAGTGCTGAACACACGGGGTGGTGCAGGTGGTGCTACAGGAGTTACAGTTACAGAGGCGTGTGTTTGTGTATGTTTGTGGGTGGGGGTGTTTGGCGACGGAGGTGACAGCAGGTTGTGTTGTATGTTCCACTGGGTGAGGGAAGGAGGGGAGGTGGTTGATGGTGCCGTGAGCCTGGGAGGTAGGAGGGTGGGGGTGGGGGTGGGGGTGGGGGTGTGGGGGGTAGTGGGGCTAATAAGATCACTTTTTATTGGTCCACAAGCCCAGAGGAGTGTTTGTTTGTCTGCATGCATGATGGAGGGGATAAAAAGTTAATGCACATGCACTGTGGAGCAGGAGACTGGGCTGGTCACTGCTGCCCCCTGCAGGGCATGCTCCATCCATGTGCATGTGTCTGCGTATGTTTCTGTACACGTGCATGTGCGTGTGTGTGTGAGTGTGTGTAGAAGATTTGCATTTGTATTGTTGCTCTTGTTTCCATGTCTCCTGACAGACAAATTTCACAACATAAGCTGCGGACATCTTAATGTTGATTGAGTGCTGCTACATTGTGATTTGCTAAAATTATCATACACACACACGCACACACACACACAAACACACACACATAATAACAGCATTTGACCATGTAGTTCAGAATCAGTCATACTGTGCATATTCTCATTTGGCATAGCCTTCCTGTATTACGTCTTTGATTGAGCATTGCCACAAGGAAGCAAACTGCTTTCATGTCTCCACCTCATTCTGTGAATTAATGTTATTGCAGTTTTATTTACATTATTGATCACCAGTGACTAACATTTTAATTCTACTGACTTCCTGGCCAAAGGCACTCATTTGTGAATTAGTTTGTTGAGTGTTTTTGTGCTGAGTGTGTGTGAAAGAGAAAGAGGGAACTTTTGAATGAGAGATATCCTCTTTTTTTGAGAGAGAGCAAGAGAGCTCCTTGTCACCTCAAAGTTCTGCTTCTGTGCGCGGGAAGAGATGGAGCGAGGTATCAGGGTTGGGTAGTAAAAAAAGGGAGTGGATCGGGGAGGAGGGGAGGGGTGTAAATTCAACATGGGGGGAGCTGGGTGAGGAGAATATCAATCGGGCATGCGGTGCAGAGGCAACCTGCCATGGTCCGCTCCAGGAGAAAGATTAGAGAGGGGATCAGTGTCATCAGCAGCAGGAGAGTAATGGTGCGGGCCAGGTTCAAGGCTGGAGCCAAGAACTTATCGGCATCGCTGCCACCCCCATCCCATCACCCCCATGCCGACACCCCCTACATGAAATAGAGGTTAACCGCCAATCCAGACTTTTTCCCCCTCTTTTACTGAGGGTGAAAACTACCGCTGGGAGTCTCAGGACAATTTTTATATAGGATTAGAAAACAAAAATCAATATTTAATTATCTTTGAGCTTTTTGTGTCACTGCATCTTTAGGTCAGTATATGTTCAGGAGCCAGGGTTGCCCCGGCACTGTAAGTGAAGGAGTCGTTAAAGAGCCAGTATCTCTTTTCTTTTTTTTCTTTTTCACAGAGCTTTCATTGCACAAGGTTAAAGTTTGATGAAGGTGCTGTAGCCTTGTGGTATGAGCATGATTTTGATTGCTCAAACCTCTGAAATAAATAGGTTTTAAAATGATGGAAGTGCTGATTGTTAGATGGGAAGTTTTACACTATCTTCATTAAACCCAAACCTCGTATTGCCACAGGAATAGACATCAATGCAGCTCTATGCTTTGACATAATCTTGAACTTTTAGATTAGTTCAGTCATAAATTTTAATCTCACTCCAGAGGGATTTGCGACAAAACTATCATTGCTGGCCCTTTACGCAGCAGCATACATCCCTGCACAGCACTGCACACAGACTGCGTCTGCCCCAGTACATAAAACACTGGCTGTTTACGTGGCTCTCAGACGCTGTATTGGATTAAGGTGGCTCTTTAGCTTTTTTTTCCCTGTGGCAGTGGCCGATGAGCCTGTGGAGTGGATGTGACGGCCGCTTAAGCGGTGACAAGCAGAAGGTCAGTGTCGCTGATGAAGGAGTGAGGCCAGCTGGCCCTCTGATGTAGCCATCCTTTAAAGTACCGAGAGAATCCATCCTCTTTAAGGTGGACACCCAGACAGACATGGCCTGGAAAGACAGTTAGTAACACAGAGAAAGAGAGAGAGAGAGAGAGGAGGGAGAAGAAGAGACAAAAGGAAGTGGGCAAGGTAAAAGGAGTGGCAGAGACAGAGGGCTTAAATGTCCCCATTCTGATCAGTTCCTCTGTAGCAGGCAAAAATGTTCCCCGGTCCCCTGGGCCATTTATTAAAGTGATGAAGAGCAGAGTGGCCCACTATGAATCAGACTCTCCTGTCCGCTGTGAACTGCATAGGGATACTCATGGCCAGATACTCTCCTCACTTGATTGCGGTGATGCTTTTGTAGCTTGCAAGAGGAGCCAAGGATTGCCGTGGGAGAGTCTGAAGGCACCAGGTGAAAGGAAAGGAGAAATGAAAAGAGGCCTTTCTCTGCCAAGATGTGCATAATAGATTAGATTAGAGCAGATTAGATGAAACTTTAATGATCCCCCCTGGATATTGGGCCATTACATCGGTGGAAAATAAAATAAGAAAAGTGAGTTCAGAAAAACAAAAACAAACAACTGTAAAATGTTAAACTATCTGTTGAAAATAATAGAGCAAATAAATAAAAAGGCAGCTAGAAATACAGTGTATTATACAGTCTAAGTTATTCATTCACAGTTATGAGTACAGATGAATGAGCAACTATACATTGCTATTCACCTGCTATTGTGACTAATACACAATAATGGCAGCTGTCATTTACAGGGCTATAACATGCCATGTGCCTGTAGCTATATCCAAAACACCAACCCCTTTGCCTTATTCCTGCCCTCTTTACCCACATCTGCACTCTTCATACTGTCTTTGTGAGTGTGCATGCAAGGCTGTGCTGCGCTGTGCAGAGCCAAGCTAGGCTACACCATCCATATGCCTCATTTCCCTTTATGAGAATGAGGGAAGTCCCATATGCTGATTATCCTATATATAGCTAGTTGTAATCATAGGCCAGTGGAAAGTAGAAGGGCTGTATGGGGATAGAGCCTCATGCAGTATCGCTGAATTATAAATGGGGAAATCATCTCCATGTTTGGACAAGACCACTCAGAAACACAGTTTTCCGTGTGGAAGTGTTGAGTTTTTGTCCTTGTGATGTCAATGTTGTTAGCCTATCAGAACCAGTGGTAACTTTTTTTCAAGCTTCTGACTGGCCAAAATGGCTTTACAGTTACAGTTACATCGCCATCCATTGGTCTGGCATGTTTTCGACAGTGCTTGGCCTTGTGTTTTTGCATTTCCATGTGGACTGAGTAAAAGAGGAAATCCACTGTTTCAATAAATACCCGTTTACTTCACAGTTGTGTGGCTGAGTGAATCAAGGCTTTATACCTCTAATTATGAGGTTTCTTCTTAAAACTCTTTCCGGTTGTAAAATCATCAGCAATTGTGAAAGATGTAGATACAGATGGAGATACACCGAAACGCTCGGCACCGCTCTAAAGCCGCTCCAGAGAAGTTCTGAAGGTGTTATTGTCGTACATATGAGTGAGCTGTCAAGATATTTCCTCCACCTAAACCCCGCTCTGTCTTTCACCTCCCTCCCCCACCACCTCTCTGCCTCTCCCCCTCTCTCTGACACCTTCCCTCAGCGTAATACACACCAGCAAGCAATCGATACATACTCAGCCGAGAGCCAGGAGGAATTGTGGCAGTGTAGGCACCACACATTACAGGGTGGCCAAGTACAATAAGCTGTGGAGGGGAGAAGGAGAAGGACGAAATTGGAGCCATGGCTAAATAACAGCTTCTACGCACAGACTTCTCCCTTGATGATTGGAACGTGGTTTTACCGCGCATTAAGCCTTTATTTTTCACTGGCGGTGACGTTTATTCAAATTTGGATAGATGCTGTCATTTTGATGGAACTGACATCAATTTAGGGGCGATCTGATCCTTTTTAAAATACTCTCTCACCACCCACATTATTATGCTTATTACTGTAGCGAATGTGATGAAATGTGCAGAGCACCACAGCAAGAGATATGCCACCACGTTTCCATAGCAACATATCACACTGCCACCGCTGCATCATACACTTAAATGACAGACACAACCTATTAAGCCCTCTGAGATATATGAACACTGTCTGTTTGCATGCCAGCGAGAGTGTTAGTGTGTCAGTCTACACCGCCATGAGTATGTACGTGTTTCAACTTCCCATTTTTCTGCTAAGCAACCAAACCTCAACAAGGGAATACCACTTTAAGTCTTTTCTTGTAGAAAATGTAATTGATTTTGATTTGATTGGTTGAAAAATTTGTTTATTTCATTTGTCCCAGGGTGCAATTCCCTACAAGCTGTGTAGTTATTGCGTGAAGAAGGGCCTTAACCAGAATAGGTGGAGTGAAGCCAAATGTATTGTCATGACAAACAACAGATTCAGTATATGGCAACACTGTGGTCCAGTCGGTATCAAAGTAGCCTAATAGAGACGAATGTCTGAGTGGCTGCTGTTTGTTGCCCAAATTCTATAAAATTGTCAGCCGTTATATATAAAACATTCTTTGCCATCCGAGTGTAGCTACTTTAAAAGGGAGAAAGTCATAACTTAGAACATTACAAACAAATATTATCATTTGCACACTGGGTGAGCAAGAATGACTCAATGCAAGCGGAGAAGTTGCACTTTAATACCATCAGGTAAACATTACAAATTCTATATCTGTCATGCAACAAACTGTTCTTCAAAGTCAAAGCCAGTTTTTTGTTCTTTCAGTATTCTTGTCACACATTAGGTGAGCCACCACAGTCTCTAACACAGGTGAGCCAGTATGATACAGCTATACATCAGTGGTTGTGAACCACTTTATTTTACTTTTAATGAATGAAGATCATTGTATTCAAAAGCTTGAAACATAACAACCAGGCACATGTGTGACATATTATATAAGTTATTAATAAGTACCACTCTTGCATCCAAATAAGTGCCATTGTATTTTGACATTTTAACCACAACCATCGAGCTGTAAAACCCTGAAGTACAATCATGATTCAGTCTCTTCTGTTCATGTAAGGCACTTGTTAATGTTACTTACCTTTATAGAGCTGCACTTGTTCCTCATGGCGCATTAATGAAAAAAGAAAATCAGTGACAGCAGTTCAGTGCACACGCATCTATTCTGTAATAATAGTGAAACTGTATTCACAGAATAAAAATATGTTGTATGCAGGTGATTCACATTAATTGATATTGTGAAATAAACAAACATGTTTTTGTACACTGTGAGCAAGTGTGCCACTGTTTTATTCAGACTATGCAACAGCTGTTTTCTAATCATAAATTTAAAACGAGCACGCTGTACACTGCGTTAGTTTGTGTTTGTTCTGTGTCTGATTGTTGGTTAAAGCACTTCACCGTTTAAGCCTCCTGCTGGTTTAAAGATCCCCTGAAGTTACTGAAAGAAAAAGGCCTCCAGCATCATCAGTCTTTCTGATTACAATCAGTGGCATCCAGACGACAGCATTTGGAAAGAATTAGATGCAAAACACCTGTCATTTTACCACAGGAATTCAGACAGAAAAAAAACAAAAAAAACCCCAACAAAAATAAGACGTTGAAGGAGTTTGAGACAGTCATAGAAGTCATTTTTATTTTCCATATCTTGACTTTCTAACAGCATTTCACCTCTGCACATTCACAGTGAAGGACACGGGTGCTGGACGGACTCTTTATGTTACAACACTGTAATTTTCTGATTTTAGTCATGTAATGGTAATAATTTATAGCGTCAACACTGAGGCCACAGCCCAAATACACTTTGTAATGTTCTAATTACCACCGCTCACGGCCTAGTAACCTAAATTGTTTTGTAAAAGGTTGAATGTGACTCATCAGAAGAGTCCAGTCACTTCTCTGGTCTGTACTGCAGCAGCAGTGCGGCCCACACCCAGTCTGAGCCATGGGCAGACCACCATGATCTCAGCTTTGCTGTAAATATTTCAAGTCCGAGAGACTGTTAACTATCAAAGTCTTGCGAGTGACCACATCCAAGCAGCCTGGGGACATGTGTGCATCACCCACACTCACAGATTCACACACACAGACACACACACACACAGACACACACACACACACACACACACACCCTCAGTTATGTTTGCTTAACAGGATGGGGAGCAAGTATCAAAGAGTCTTCCTTACAGGCATTAAACTGAAGATACTGTCTGCAGTTAAGAATTAAAATGAGTTTCCATTAATCCGTGCTCTGCTTTTATTCACTTTCACTTTGTCTATTGCTTTTCTATTTATCTCTTCTCTCTCTTCTTCTGTCCTCTTACATCTGTATCCGCTGCTGTGTGTCTCCGTCTGGGCTAAACATGCTCTTTGCCTCCAATTTATCTGCCCCACCTCCTCCTCCTCTCCACCACCCCCTACCCGATCTTCACCTTCATCTCTCTCTCTCTCTCTCACTCTCGTCATCTATCCTCACCCCTTCTTCCTCATAGATTGACTCTTTCCAATTACATGAGCAGTTTCTTCAATCACACTGTAACAAATTACCTGACAAATTAAAAAAAACACCAGTGATATTTCTGGGCTTTAGCATGGGCCATTCTTACCCTTAATGAAATTTGCTAAGCCATACATCAGGAGTGTGTTGTCAGCCACGTATAGCTCTTCAAATCTTCCCGTTTCCCCCTGCTGTTTAATATGCTTTATACAGATAATTATTTCCACAAGAAAAGCGCATCTCAATAGCTGGTGCTCTTGCTGTTTTCTCATATTACCCATTAATTTAGCTCAACTTTTCCTTTTTTTTTTTCAAAACACCAGTGGATTAAAGGGAAATGTTTGTGCATGCCTATTTGCCGCATATCTTGGGCAGTCGGAACATTACACCACCAACATGTAAAGGTAATTTCAGTGATTAAAGACTTATATAATCAGAGGCAGGTTCAGTGTTCGTTAATGTTAGTCTATTTAAATATTCTTCAGCGCTGCCGAGCACACCTCAGAGGTTTCTCCCTGTGCTGAATTGAATGTTTAGAACATTTGAAAAATTCATGAATAATATTTTTCTGCTGTTCCAGGATTAATCACAGAATAAATTTACTTGTGAAAGGATTTTCAGGAGTCTGAGAGGTGAGATTAAATGATTCAGGGTGCAGACAAATATATGTACCTGTGAACATCCATATTTCAAATGTAACCGCATGCTCATTTTTCACATTGTGTATTCACTTTAACATCCCACTCTAAATTGAGTTATAGAGGTAATGTTTCCTGTTGCACACGACATTGTGTGTGTGTGTGTGTGTGTGTGCTGTAGGTGGGTGGGCATAGTTGTGTTTTACTGCACATGCTGATTTGAGTTTACTTCTGCTTGACGTTCAAAGGCTCATTGGGAGAAGTAGCTTGACAACAGGCCAAATGACATACTGTAGCTACCTAGATACAGTGTCAATAGCTGGCATGCTAATGTAAGTAAATATTGAGTGTACTTAATGTTGGACATGTTATGTCATGTAGTAATTTACAATAGGCAGCGCAGCTACATATCTGCAGCCAGTACACAGACTGAAAGCATCAACTGCTTGTACTGCATCATGATAACAGGGAGTATTATTGAGGTGTTATGACTTTTTATGTCATGTTTTGTGCTGCTTTTTTTCCTTGTATTGCACTAATGGCCTATTGAACCTGCCAATTCACGTTCAGCTGAGTGTGCGAAAGCCCTCCTTGTTGTGAAAGGTCTTATCATTATGAACAGCTTACGGCGTCTCGGCCTGTACACAGCCTGAATACCGGCACCGAGTTTGCAAGCAATTTTTCCGTGAAGAGAAACATTCCATCCAGAGGAGGGATTCCTGGTGCTGGATGGGGCACAGGACGCAGAAAGCAGATGCTGGTGTTGGAGCAGAGCCAACATGTGCAGGAGACCAGGGACCCGGATGGTGCGCATGAACACAGAGAGAGAAATGTTTGCTTTTTAGATGTGAGTTTCAAATGGTGGGAGAGCTATAAAAAGCACGTCCAGAACTGAGTCTCAAAGTCAAGGCCAGAGGCCTGTCAGACGAGCACATATGCAGCACTGCTCAATTCTGGAAACATATTCCTGCTGTAGTTACACTTCTTCCTTTTCTAAACCTTCTGTGAATACAGTACTTTACTATGGTAATATTTTACAGTAATTGCTACTGTACAGTACATACAGTAAGATGTTTCTGAAAATTACATCGCCTAAATTTTCTGATGAAAAGTGGGTCTGCAAAAGAGAAGAGCATTACAAACTGTAACACTGTAGCCGTGCCCTATTTAACTAAATTAAAATTTAGTTTGTTACCATTGGTCAGAGCCAGGTTCCAGTCTACGTGCTAAGCTAAGATAAATGGCTGCTGTCTATAGCTTCAATAGTTTCAATTCTTAACAACATCATTCAGAGAAGTCTGAGTTTGCCAGCGTTAGATTGTTTGTGTAAACATAAGTGTTCCATATGCAAACAAAACCGCATACAGCTTTAAGAGCTTGAAACTTGAATCCACAAAGATTCAGAAACCTCGACTGCCCTTCCTCTGGCAGAATTTGATCAGGTCCACATGGACCAAATGGACAAAAATTAACACAGAGCTGAAATTGAATCAGCTCCCTGACCTCTGCAAGCTTTCCATGAACCCTCCCAGTAGGTTTTCAGGGACATAAATCTCTGGGAAATAGTCGTCCTGGCGAGCACCTGCTGGATGGCCAGACGACTCTCCTCGGCCAGAGCCCTTTAACTGCAGCTGCGACGACTTTTCGAGACGGCTCTTGGCTTCCAGGTCAAGCTAAAACTCACTTAATGCTATCCTTAACAGCTCTGTATGTATTACATGTACACTGCGGCATTGGTCAAGGTTACAGTCATATTGTTTTATGATGAGCATGTAACACCAAATACTGTAAATGTATCTAATCCAAATGTTTATGTTGGTCATATTTGGTGTCTTAACCCTTCTACACAGGCCAAGCTGCAAGCTTCAAGGCCTCTTTTTTTTGTATTGACTTAACCTTCAATTAACCAGGATGCATGGCTAGTTTAATGACTTTCATGCCTCAGGTCATGGTCACTGTAGGAAACATAACAGCCTTTAATACTGGTGGTATCTTTCTGCCGATAATAAAGATGACAATTCAGGCAAAGGTATAGGAAACAGTCCATATAGTCCTTCCCACTATAAATACAGCTTGTGCGTCTAAGTTCACATGTGTGTGTGTGTGTGTGTGTGTGCGTCCACCTGCACTCGTGTTTACGACAGGCAGTGAGCGAGTCCGCTCCTTCAGTCTTCAGTAGGATGCTATAAAAGTCAAAAACCAAATCAGACCCACAGGAGTCTTCTTACCAAAAAATGTCTCAGCCAGGAGAAAGCAGTAAAACGTTACGTGCTCTTTGGGAGCACTTTGAACGGAAGAACCTCAACACGACATGATGCTTGAGCTCCCCTCCGGCCGTCAACATGTGATGTGTCCACGGGGAATCAAACGCCAGTAACATTCGTCACTTCCTGTCTTATCGCAGACATGTGAGAACTAAAGTTGACTGTCTGTGGAATCTGGCCTGTGTGTCACATGTTAAATGAGGTTAAATTTTACATGTGGTGGGGTTTTTTTCCCAGATTGCTGTACTAATTTAAATTACAGAGTCAGTTCCTCAGAGCTGAAATCACGCTTTCAGATAAGTCAAATTGATTAAAAAATCTTACTGATTCGTTTAAAGGAAATGTTTCTCAAACCAGAGGATATTATTGTAATTATTCACCCTTATGGGCATACACCCGTGCAGGAGAGGAGAGAACAAAGGGGAACAAATGCAAGAAAACACAAAACAATTAAAATGCTAATTGTGTTGTATGGTACCAACATGTGGAGAGGGGATTCTGGAGGCCTTTCTTGAGAGCCTCCTCCAACATGGACTACTACTGCATCTGCTGAGTGAGAGCTAGGGGAGTGCCGCTGCACAATCCTGTGGAAGGAAGACAGCATTTTTTTGTGCATTTTTGAAATTTTTCTCAGTTTGCATCATCCGCTGCTGTAACGGTTTCGACTTAAGATGAACTGTCGCTTCGAGGGCACACACATGGATCACCACATGGCGTTTTGACTGACAGCTCCTCAGAATAACAAGCTCTGATGTGAGGGACGTGTAACCTCCCGCACTGAAACATTGCAAACACACAGACCAGCTAGTGCTGAGTAAACAGAAAATGTAAACGCCGGTTATTTAACAAGCCTCCACCTCTCCATCCTCGCAGCCCCTCATCTTCCAACGCCACCACCCCCCTCCACCCCCCTGCCCTCGTCCTGCACCCCTGCCCCCGCCTCTTCACACATTAAGTATGCATTGATTCAGCCTTCCCCTGTGTTATAAATACAGCATCGATCCACCCCGCGATCAATAGACTCATTCACATGCATAGAGCCACTTTGATAACTCTCCTACTCTGAGCCACTCGCAATAGCATCGCCTCTCCCTCTCTCTTGCTCTTTCTACCTCCATCTCAATAGCTCAACATAATCCTCTGCATCATTCATTATTTTATTCCTATAAATATATATGTGTGTGTAAAGACACTTACAATCAGCTGTACAAATCCTTTAGATGACAGACACCACACTCCAATCCATAATTTATCTAAATCACTATTACAGTCCACACCATCCATTCTCAGTTACTGTTGATATTGATGCATAGTTGTTAAAACTACTTCTTGCAGTCCAGATCTGCCCACCTTGAGCCA
Source organism: Seriola aureovittata (assembly GCF_021018895.1). Classification (NCBI taxonomy): domain Eukaryota; kingdom Metazoa; phylum Chordata; class Actinopteri; order Carangiformes; family Carangidae; genus Seriola; species Seriola aureovittata. Next base: position 10,233,186 of record NC_079368.1, read on the forward strand.
GGTATGAACTCATCTCCTTTCACACCAATGAACGACCTGCACGCAATCAAAAGTACAGGCATTTAATGAAAAGAAAATAAGTACAATTTTTATTAGGCGACTGATAGATCGAGAGCAGAGTTGACCTCCTAGTTGCACAGCACCAGATCTGTGATTGTTAGCGTTCTCTGCAGACATCTGGATGGAAAAGCCCAGCTATAAAGGGAAGCAATTCACAAGCTACAAATGCATTTGTAATCAAAAAAGATGGAAACAAACACCACGAGTTTTAATCAGGCTGCATGTGGTTCGCTTTAGATAACATCCAGGTGCTTTATTGCCTCTGTATGTGAGTAAACCCCTGCAGAAACTCTCCCTATCGCTCCAGCTGCTTAACACGAGCGAGGCACTAAAGAGCAGGATTCAGAAAACTGCCCTTTTTTTTTACGCAATTACTTTCGTTTTTATTTACTATTTTTCGTTGACATTCCTTTATCCATTCCTCCCACGCTCTTCTCCTCTGAAGGAAGTGAAGGCTGAGGAAGGTTGTTGATGATCTTTACAGGGGTCTGTCCCTGTTGTGCACTTAAGTAGCTCCTCATTGCTTTTATGGTGACTCACTAAAACCTGTCTTGTAAAAAGCAGTCCAGGGAAGGTAAGAAAAGGTGGAACACACTCATAAAAGACAGAGAAAAGGGGGGAAAAAAATCAATGCCCATTTCTTCAGCACCTATGAATTTCTTCGACACTGCCCCCCGACCCATCACTTTGTCACAAATTTGCTAGTTTTGGATTGAAGTTAGTGCGAGCACTTTTTCTTCTGAACCACAAAAAAAAAAAAAAAAGATGTTTATTACATCTTTTTTAGTTTTGTGGAGCAGGACCATCAAAATATAATCAACCAATATTTCCTGTTTCTTTTTTATTAAATTCCCAAAATCATCTTTAGGTCATCTATATTATTTTACTTTTTGAACTCTCTTTAAAACAGGTAAATTGCAGCAAGTTATTTCCACTCTCTATTGTTTTTGGCCTTAAAAAATGTATCCTATCTAAATTGTGTATTTGTAGTTATTTCCTTTTGGTGCTAACATTTAGAATAAATGGAAAGAGTCAGCATGAAACAGGCCTCTCAGGAACAAGCAGCGGCACATTCAAAATGACTCCTCTTAATGTCAGAACCTCACTTTACATTAGCTAGGGTGTAGAACAAGCAGACAGATAATGTCATTTTGTCGCTGTGCTTTACAGCTACTCCATTTTGACGGGGGAGAGGTTTGCCTGGCAGTGTCTCTCATCTTAAAGATCAGCCTTAATTGTGCCAGTGTGCAGGAAGACCCTGTCGTCCTCAGCGGGACTCTAATTGGCTTAAACTTAACTTAACCTTTCCACGGCTTCATCACGCAAGCGGCAGTCAAAACGACATCATAAATGGATCTTTTGTAAAGCAACACAATATTACAAATCATCGCAAACCTCTGTCGATTACCGTAACACAGTGGGTAGAAGCATGTTGCGTGAGTGTGTATCGTGCAGTCCTGTGGAGGGAAATTAAATCAAAATTAAAGGGTTTGTGTCATGCAGACCTTGTTACTCAGAAATGCATTCGAATTTCATTTATCCAACCTCTGACGACACATTTCATGCATTCACCAAAAGAGAAAAAAATTTCCATGGCAATCATTACTCTCCATCAGCATACTCAAATTTCTGAGATTTTTTGCTTCTCAGGTTAAAGGGGCGCTCTTCTTTTATTCTTCAAAGACATGCAAATGTTCTCTCTCTGTCTGTCTGTTACCTTCATTCCAGTAAACTAGGCTTATTAAATGCATTAGGGAGAATCAAAGTTGAGGTGTGCTTTGAGTGCATTCAAAGAAGGTGGTGATTGGAGCTCGAAACGGGAAAAGATGGGAACCCCTCTTAGTGTCCCTGCGCCCATTTCTGTACACTACTTCATTTAGCACCAATTAGATTTTCAGTTCCCTTTCTGCTGCTAATGCCCAGGCTTGCAGGGCCCATGCTAAATTAAGCACTAGATCTTCATTGCGGGGCTGCAAACCAATTGATTTCGCCCCTTAATCAATTTATTTCATTAGTTATACATTCCTCTTTTTCCCTCTCTGCCGTCTCGTCTCAGGAGCCGGCATGAGGAGAGTGACCTATCCCGGAGTGTGACACAGAGGAGAGTGATTTGAATGATAACCAAATAGCTAGCACGGCCTCGGCGGTGTTTAAAGATCATATGTAAATCAAATGTCGGAGGGGGGAGGGGGAGGGGGAGAAATTGCTTGGTGGGGTTCTGTCAGAAAACAATTTAGTGATCGTTAAAAGGGATGCCTCGCCGTCGTGCAAACCTCCGCAAATTAAATCAATGCAGCCACCGGTCTCTGCCCCCTTTCACTTCTATCAACCCCCCACCCCACCCCACCCCCTTTCCCTCTCTCATCTTTCTTCTCTCTCTCTCTCTCACACACACACACACACACACACACACACACACACACACAGATGTACAGATACCCACAGAGGAAGACAGAGAGTGAGAGCCTAAACCTTAAAGATTTTCTGGATAAGGAAGATAAGGATGTTTTTATTACTCTGCTCCTACACTGTGCACTTTTGGAATTATGAAGGGAAAAAAGTGGAAGTGCTAAGCCTCAGTGTAAATAACACAAAGGGACACAGCGTGGCACATTCATGATGACAGGCGTGATAATGCAACATGAGATGCAGGGAGATTGAAACAAACCCCACCCAGGATGATCTCACCGTTTATCCTAATTAGATGAGTTACTATAGCAGCGCAAGACAGCTTAGCTTTGCTACAGAAGACATGAGTACAGCAGTAGTTATGGAGAAAAATACTCTAAAATGTTAAACCCCCCCCCCCCCCACCACCACCACCACCACCACCCACCCAGGAGAGCCAGTCATGCTTGACTCCTATCCCTAAAGCCTGTATGTGTCAATCATAGTCCCTGGGGAGAGGCTGCACGTTTCAGAAGACTGGGGAAATAAAAACATGTTGTGGAAAATCTACATTTGGTAGATGGAGGCGACATCACTCACTGCAACATGTTTGCAGAGTTGTGTGCCGGTGCAGGCTACAGATGTGGTTTGCAGTTGAAAAGCAGAATGTATTTTTCTTTCTCTCAAGCCTTCTCCAAACAGGGATGTGCAGGCAAGAGATGTGGGTGGGCTGGCATGTACGCATGCCCACACGCACGTTTGCTGTGTTGTCTACAGGGTGTGCCGTCATACACAGTGTCACTATGAACACATACTGTGAGAAAGAAAGAGAACTATAGCCCACCACATGTGTTGTCTTTGTAACGGCACCTTTGTTGAGGATAACATGCCGGCGCTTGCGCATGCAACTCACACTCACACTCACACAGTCATGTAGAGATTCTGCTGTACACACTCATTGTCTCTACTTGTCAAATGGCACCTGATATCCGCCAGCGTCTGGGAATCAAATTAAGTGAGCGACTGCTGCCGAGGCCTCCTGCTCTTTTTTCTCATCCGCCATCCCTGGGCATAATTAATTTTATCATCAGCGTCATTATTATTGTTAAATTGTTTTTCATATTTCTTCATTTTTCAACCCCCCCACCCCCACCCCCCATTCGCCTGCCTGGAATACCAAGTGTATGCTAATGTGTTTTGGAGATTGCCAGCGCACACAGAGATGGAGAGCGGTAGAGAGGAATGAGAATGAGAGAGAGGGTCTGAGATGAGGAGAGGGGTGGGAGATGGAGGTGAGACAGAGAGAAGGGGGGGTTGGGGGAGTAGGGGAGCAATGAGGTTGGAAGGCAGGTGGAGGGGAGGAAGGGTGTCTGCGGTGCGGGGGGAGGAAGGTGGTGCTGATGGTGGGGGCTCAGGTGGGGAGGGGGCACTGTTGTGAGGGGCACATTACGTATTCCACCGGCGTATTTGGAACCCAATTAATCAAGCAGAGAAGAGGAGAGATGCAGAAAGGATGAGATCGCCCTTCACGTTGATGAGGCCTGGCCGGGGCAAACGCTCAACCACCTGAGCTCCTAACCGCCATGCCGACACACAGGAATTATGGCAATACCTTCACTCCTTTCTCTCTCTCTCTCTCTCGCTCTCAAACACATGCTCGCTCTCGCTCTCTTCCCACCTCTTTTTCCTCATCCCTCTCTTTGTGCTAATGTAACATAGATTCTCACCTCCTCTACTTCTTCTACAAAAGCTATTTACATTGTGCATTTTTCACCCTCTGGAGTAAAAGTCCGGCAGTTATTTTCTTTTTCTTGATCCGTTAAACACGTTGTTAAAAGTTTGCACACAAAATGAGTTTTTGCCAGATGTGGGAACTATTTAAAACACAAGGATAAAGACAGGCCAAGTGAAGTGAATGGGGAGAGAAAGGAAAGGAATTTTAAAAAAGATTTTAAAGTGACTGTGACAAATATATCTCACTGGGGGGAAAAAATGATTAGCCTACCTTAAAGAGTTATCTTTAGTGCCACCTTTACTCACTTCTGCATCAGTGCAGAAGTCAGGTCAAGCCTGTGGTGGCCAGCCACCGGTGTCGATCGTTGGGAAATTGACCGTCTCATAGAGGAAGAGAGACCAAGAGAAAAACTCCAGTCCCTCGTTGACTTAATTTGATTCCCCTCCCTAGAATGCAAGCCAATAGATCCCATATCTACATAGTGCTCTGTGCAGGGTCTATAAATATTGACCCCGCCATTTCCTGTGTGTGGCGTTAATGAAGCATTTAGTATACCCACAGCATTATGGAGGACCTATGTAAAGCCACCTCTCCCTCTGTCAATGCCATCGCCTCCTACATACACACACACACACTCACACACACACACACACACACACACACACACACACACACACACACTCACACACACACACAAACACACAATAGATGGACTAAGGTGCCAAGAAAGCAGATTTCCAAAAGGCAGGTCGGTTTAAATGCCCATTTAGCAGGCAAAGCAGGAACAAGTACTCATCCATTTCTGAATTTGTTTTTGAAAGAACATGAACTCATCAACTCTGGACATAAACTATGAAAACATTTCGTTTCTCAGGTAAAACTGAAATCATCAACCACCCAATGACAACTTTTGATTTGTTTTTATTTTTGCCCCACAATGTTCCAGTGCCTGACGACCGCCTGTTGCTTCACCTGCTTCTAAATAAATGTAACCCACATGGGTACCAAACCCATTTATGTAATTTAGGAGAGTTTACCATGCCCACCACATGGTGGCGCACCAGCCCGTATTCTTTGTCACGGCCACGCAGCGTGCGCGCTCGTTCTGAGACACCCGAGACACTGACCGAGAGAGCCGCTCGTTGAGTGAGCTGACGAACTTGGGTATGAAACGTGATGTAAACCTCATAAATTAATGATTAATCCCCGCGTAGTGTATTGATAAATCTCATGTTTATCAGGAGAGAGCCTTGTGAGTTATTGAGAGAGAGAGGAGCTGCTGCAACCGTGTATGCCCTCTGTTGGACTCCGGTAAGCATGGCTACCACATGTGAAGAGGCTAGGCCTCGTTGTTTGCTTGTTATGTGAAAATGCCTTTCATTGAGATACTTTTATTAAACCAATCGGAGTTATGGGAATGTGTCCTAATGTTTGAACCCCACCGTGGTATTCTCTGTATCATTGTGAACCGTGAAAACGGACTTTGAAAAGATCGCTAACTAAGTTAGCACGAAGCTAACGCTAGCCGCGAGTGATGCTAGCGCTATGCTAGCTCAGGTATTACCTGTAATATGTAACGTGAGTACTAACGGTCTAGCTGGGTAAGCTAACGTGTTGCTACTGACATTTACGAGAGAAATAGAGACAGCACATAATGCATAATTGTGTTGATATGGTGCCAGGTTTTGATAAAAATTGTTTTCTGATAACTGAGATGTACATAATGTGTTTTATTGCACTGAAGTTGTTTAAATATTTATGTTGGTTAAAAAGAGTGACTTAATACTGTTCATTTACGGTTAAAAAGAGATGTATGCTGCAGTTAAAAAGATAAATAAGTGCATTTATTTTAAAATGGTGAATAATTGTCATGGTAAAAATACTTATATTGTAAATGTATACAGACTCATTTAAATTGATTTGAATACTGTATATCCTGCATTTGGGTATAGATATGGAAGATGTTTAGAGTGAAAAGTGAAAGTAGAATGATGTCATGTGATTGAATAGGGAGTAATGGATATGTTTTCTGCACTCTACGTGTAGATTGTTTTTTTTATTGCCGGATTAGGAACTGATTCAGATTCCGAGCCTGTGGAGGTGGCGAAGCCAGGAAGGACGAGCGACTTGGACGGAACGGTGCACGGTGTGGCCAGCCGTGGGATCCACTCCGAAGAACCCCAGAGATCATCTCACTTCACTCATTGACTGGATAAGTAAATAACACACTAATCCACCCGGGTAGTGAACTGAACATTTCAGAACATTACACGTATACCACAGAACAGAGTTGAACTCTTACCTCCTAATAATGAAGGAGGGACACTTTTATTTGAACTTTTTTATTTTGTTTTTCATGAGAGAGCTCTATGTTTCGTAATTTTCATGTTTCATACACTGCCAAAAAATTACTTGTGTGAGGCAATGAATTGTCAACTGTTAACTTCATGTTCTCTAATTTGAATAACTATATCCAGCTCTCCGAACCTAGAGAGTGTAGGTGTCAGTAGTATGGTTTTGTTCAAGAACTGCTAAGGGCGCTGCATAAAGCTGGGCTAAGGTGGAATTTAATGTATTTCTCTCACTTTTTGCGCATGGATTTGCAATAAGAGACATTATCTGCGTGACATTTATGTTTTGATTTCAGGAATGCTTCCGTATATCAATGCGTTGCAACATGGTACGACAGTGTTAATGTACAACAAAAGAGGGCAGCAGATGGACATTTGACCCCCCACAGAAGTTTGTTTTGACCAAAGGTGGTGGCGTCATGGCCACTGAGCCGGAGCCAGCCTTTATTTTATCACACATTGAGTGTGAAGGGCAGTTTCCCCAAAACGTCCTCTTGCTCTCTATCACATCACTTCCCACATCTCTCTGCTGCAACCTCCGTCTGTCACCCCCACTTCTCACCTGTCACCCCCTCACCTCACAACCAAACACCCTCCATCCTTTTTTTTTTTTTTTGGGGGAAAAAAATGAAATAATTTTGTTGTGGGGTCCCCGGGCGGTTTTGTAATTTCATGCCTGTGTATGATAATTTTATGCTGTCCTGCGTCGCGTAACTCAGGGCTGCCAAATGCTGACAGGTGATAAATACGATCTTTTCCGCCCCGTGTGCAACAGACCTGGAAAAAAAAAAAAAAAAAAAAAAAGAAGACAGACAGGAGGGGGGTCTGGGGTTTGGGAGCTGAGGGTTTGTGGGGTGGGGTGTGGGGGCAGTAGAGGGGGGTTCCTATTGCAGGAGACTGAGGCCTTGGTGGAAGCAGTGCGCACAGCGGTGTCGCCATTGCTGGAGCAATTTCACGGCCTGCCCACCCCACCTTCCCTCACCCACACACTTTCATTCACTTACAACCTGCCTCCCCACATCTCCCTTATCTTTCTTCCCCCTCTCTCTTGTCCCCCATTTTTTTCCATCTCTCTTTCTCTCTCTCTCTCTCTCCTGTCTTTCCCCTCCCTCCCTCCCTCCCTCCTCTGCCCAGGAGAGACCGAGAGGACAAAAACCTTCGAGTAGCCTTGAACAGCAGGGATAGAGATCAGTGCATTTTTTTTTTTGCTTCTCACAGGAATAACAGGAAATAAACAAGAGGACAGTTTGTGGAGGTGCAGTTTTCCACCCCGTCAAGGAGACATTTATGTGGCGAAGGGGCAGAGGAACAGACGAGGGGAGAGGGGGGAGAAAGGGGGAGGACAAGGAAGTGACCCAAGCGTGGAGGACTGATGGTTTTCTGAGTGACGTAATTATTCGCCTCCTTGCATCGTGCAGTTAGAATGATGATATCCAGAGAAAAAAGGGGTCCAGTCTGTGCACACATGTACACAGCGTACACAGTGACCTTCACATTATACCTGCATGTCATGTGCATTATAGTTTATAGGTTATGGCAAACACATCCTAAAGATTGGTTGGCTCTCCCTACAGCAAAAATACCTATTTGAAATTCACCACTTCTGACATGACTATATTCATTTGGCAATGTTTTGGGGTTTTCTTAGGTGCAAGTACAGGATCCTGATGGCATTTAAACATGGCGCTAATATGAAAATTGAATATGATCGTTCCTCGCAGCATATCTGTGGATTCTGCACCATGTCCAAGAAATCCACTCAATCAATCTGGAGATGTGGGCGAGGGGAGGGGTGTCTGCACCACCGAGGTTCCAAGTCATTAAGCAGCCAGAAATTAATTGACTTCACGGTCCTTATATGGCTGAGCGTGGGTTTAACCCAGGCACAGCAGCCTCTATTAGTATTGTACTGCCTGTTCCTAGGGCTGCAAAAGGGAGAGACACAACCCCATTCCAGTCAGCAAAAAACATGTCCTGATGTCCCATATAGTGTGATTAATAAGGCGATCACGCGGTGATAAAGTTTCTCAATGATACATTGTAAACGAAAGGTTAATAATGTACATGCATGCATATGATCGGAGCTCATTATGCCGCAGTTAAGTATATGTCAATAAATTCCAATATAACCTGCAATCGTTTAGGTTTGTAGTTCATAAGCTACTCGCTCATAAGATGGAAATCTCTGTTAAGATATGGGACAATGTGCGTTTTCCTGTCAAGGTGCACGTAAATTGAGCAGAGGCTCATGGCAGAACACGTGCACACACACACGCACACACATATACTCAGATGAGGAGCGACCTCGAGGCTCTCTTTGACCTCTATGTTCGATCTCTCTTTCAGAATCCAATCAGGCTGAAGTCTCCAGAGGCAGAACAGAGCAGAGGAGGAGGAGGAAGTGAAGTTAGGAGCACAGAGTCAGGGAGCAACAGGAGCTTAACACACATTGCGTATATCCATGCATGCCATTGGAGCCATTGCAGCTGCGCTCAGGGGCAGCGGGTGCTCGGCTGAGTTTGCTTGACGTTGCTGTGCTCCACCAGGATCAGGACAGTTCGCTGGAAAGGAATGTGCAGTATAATTATATCTGTGTGTGTGTGTGTGTGTGTGTGTGTGTGTGGGTTCTGTTTAGATCTGATCTGATTTGTTTGCTTCATGCCACTTTGTGAATGGGAAGAAAGATTCTAGAGTTGACAATTTATGAATGAAAAGAAGGATGAAAGGGTGGAGGGATGGATGGGTGGATTGAAACGCAGGCAGATAGGCAGACGGAAAGGTAAACAGAGAAAGTCACTTCAAAGTGGGTTCTTTTTCCCCCCATGTGAATTTTACAATATTCTGCTGAGAATTATTTTTTTGGGGGTCTGAGACTATTTGTGTCACTATTACAGTAGAGATCAATGAGGGCTGACTCCCTGCAGGCAGGGGAGTGGAGATGGATGTTTAGTCCTGTTTCTGCACTGATCTTCTCTTTTATAGCATCTAAAATATGAACATTTAGCCAGGGATCTTTTCTTTTCCAAGGATTATTCAGAGATGCGGATATTTTTGAAGTTTTGTCTTTTTGTCGAGGCACGGGAGGGGTTGAGGGTCGAGTTCATGTTGCAGAGTGGTTCATCCTTTTAGTGACACTTTGACAAAATGTTGTGTTCATGTTGTTGGGCACTCAAGCTTTTTCTGAGTCCCTGAGCACCTACTCCTGCAGGGGACAGAGTGCCACCTATTGGTGCCCAGTTGGCTGTAAGATCTATCTTCCTCCTTCTTCCTGCTGTGTATGCTGTCGCATGTTGTGATGCAAGATGGAAAGCAAGTGACAAGAGCAATGCAAAATCTTTAATCTCTCTCTTAAACCACCCTAATGTACTCACAGTGTGCAGGTTAATTACGTAACTAGATATTATATAATCAGGTTCATTCTCATCTCTTTTAATTCAAAACACATCTTTGGATAAACAGATTAGCATGTGGACATAAATGACATAAAATAACGAGATATGATGAAGGGCTTAACCCTAACTCGTAAAAATCTATATGATATGCAGTGAGGGATTAAAAAGTCAATAAAGGGATAAATCAAATATATTTTGTATAAGAAATACATTTCTTTATGCTGTGATTTTGACCTATACACACTATAGTTACCACAAACCCGGCAAGCTGGACAAATCATTAAAACTATGTCAAGGAAAAATCCCAGTGAGCTTAATAAAACAGTATGATTAAAATTCAAGCAAGGATGGTAGTTATTCCACACACAATGGCTGTCTGCTTAATATACAGCAGTGTGCAGGCCCCAGGTCTCTTTGTCCCAGGCCTCAGTGCTTGTAAAGAGCAAGGTCTTTTTACATTTTCACCAGGTTTGAGAAAACAAGCTGCTTACACATTCATGCTCCGCAGCAGAGAAGAGTTTTGGACGGAGGAATGCTTCACCTCTGACACTCACAAACTCTAGTCCATGGCTTTCTTTCTTTCTTTCTTTCTTTCTTTCTTTCTTTCTTTCTTTCTTTCTTTCTTTCTTTCTTTCTTTCACCTTCAGAAAACAACAGGGAGTCAAACAGATTTCAATGTCATGGAGAGTACCGGTCCCTTGCGCTACAGACTTTTTTCTTTTCTTTCTTTTGTTTTTAAAAAAAAAAGAAGAAAAGAACTGTTCATGAGGTTCCAGCTCCACGTTGGCTGTCAGTTGCGTAAAGTGTAGACAGTCTGAAAGGCGCTGGACTGGGAGATATCTCTTCAGCAGGTTGATGGAGATTTGTGATAGGTGTGTGTGTGTGTACACTATATGTGCCAGTACTGACCGTGTGTGTGTGTGTGTGTGTGTGTGTGTGTGTGTGTGTGTGTGTGTGTGTGTGTGTGTGTGTGTGTGTGTGTGTGTGTGTGTGTGTGTGTGTGTGCTCTGTCAGTTCCAGCACAAGGGAACTCCTAAATGGATCGGGTCACTGCTGATCACATGGCAGAGATAATGGTCCAAACAACCTTGACGAGAGTGGAAGAGGTCTCTGTATTTAATTAGAAACTTTAATATTTCATTCTCTGCTGTGCCTCATTAGAGCCCTTCCATCACACCCTCCCAGACCCATACACACTACAACACAGTCTTTTTGTCTCAGAGGATTCTCATTGGCCAGATTTTCTGTTTCAGCTTAAGAGAGGAGGAAGAAACGCAGTGTTTCTTTTCTGTTCACAGTTTGTCAGTAGCTGCGTGTATTTGTTTTTTCCCTCAGTGTTATACCAGATTGATTTATTTCACAAGTGTTGACTGGTTTACATCAACAGTGAGTTGAGCTTTCATTAGAAATATAGAAGAGGAGAAAGAAATGTTTACATCCTTTTTTACTTCAGCAGTTTATGCAATTGTTTTTTCTTTAGCTGAAAAGTAGAGGTGGTAAGATCTCGATGGACTACTACAGCTCGCAAGACGTGGTCTTGTCTACTTGTATTTTAAAAGAAGGTACACAGTGGTAAACAGGAAGCACAACGGTCCTTGAAGAAATTTGATTGAAATGAAATGATTATGTGGGACTAGGTATAAACTAAAGACTTGTGTCAAGCCAACCTCCGTCCACAACATGGTATTTATTAAACATACCTTGTAGGTTGAGGGCCACATTAAAAAGGGATGTGGCACAACTGCATAAAAAGTCAATGGAAAAATGCAATGTGATGTGAATTCTACTGCAAATTCTACTGCATCTGCCGTAGTTGACGATATTTCAACTTGAGCAATTAATTAGCTTCACAAACGTATAAAACAAGATACAACCCAAAGGAACGTACCAGCTGCAGGCACACCGGTCCTTTGTTCACATAACCTTTGTGAGGTGGCCGGATTTTTCGGCAAGAAACAATCCATTTTTGCCAGGTTCCAAAATTGCCGGTTGTGGCCGAACCACAGTTGCGCGAACCAATCGGCGACAAGCGAGGGAGGAACTACTGGCAGCTATAGGCGTGTCTTAAGTGTGATGACAGTGAGAAGCAACTGCTCTTTAACAGCGATGGCGGCTCAGAAAGAGGTTTGTGTAGCTGCTGCTATAACATCAGTTACATCAGAACTGGAGAGTATTTCTTCATTGAAAGAAGAGCAAAGAACGGTACTGAAGGCTTTCCACGACAGACAAGATGTTTTTGATCTTCTCTTGACTGACCTCGGAAAAGAGTTTCAGTTCCCAACTAGCTCTGCTGGTAGTGGAAAAAACTGAGGTATGCAGAGTCTGATTGGGTGAAGTTAGTCCGTGATAGACGATGATAGACAGATGGTTCATCCAATCACCTGCCAAGTATTTCCAACGAAACCTTCCCAGATGGTCCTGTCAAACAAACCATCTGGCCATTAGGTTATCGTTCTCATAGTAACAATAATAAACACGCATTTCAGGTTGTGGAGTGGTCATATATATTATATATATATTATAGCCCCTATTATACATCCTGTTCAAAGCTGAATCTATGTAAAAGGGCAGACATGGCAGAACAGGACGCCAACACTGTTGCGTTACGTGTCACACCCCTGACACCAGCACCAATCTAAAATCACACACTAGGGCGGAAATGTTTTTTTTTCATTCAGTGTAAACAAGCAAAGGAGTCTTCTTAACGGCAATAAAGCTAATCTCTCCTAACTTCCTCCTTTGCTCCCAACTAAAGTTTCACCTCAAGTATATGTTATTCTTTGAAGTGTGTGTCTGTTTCTTATGACTTTCAATCATGTCTCAGAAACATCAGATAACTCAATTCTACTGTAAAAAAACATCTGACCTCATTTTCAACGATCAGTTCTCACTGAAATGTGTCCATTGTAACCTTTTTTAGGATAAACGTCAAGCTCACAGTCAGTGTGGTCCAGTAACTAGCTACGCTGCTCCTGTCGGTCATGTAGCCCTCTTTACTGGTTGTAGCTTTTTGTTGAGATAAGGCATGTGAAAAAAGCATTGGCAGTAGTTTAATATTTGCCAGTTGGGGCACACAATATGTGGAGAACTTAAACTCTCAACTATCCACTGCCAGTTGGTCACTTTTGTCTTCTCACACAGCAACCGCTCAGGTATTCCACTCAGCTCACAGTTTCATAACCATCTCCGCCATGGGACCAATAAGACCTCATCTATTCACTCTCCTTTTTATCTTTTGTCTGGCATCACGGGTGCTCAAGCCTGGTTAGGAGAGGGAAGGCTTTGCCCAATCACTCTGTCCTCCCAGAGGCCCCCCCCCCCCCCCCCCCCCCCCGGCCCTGGTAATGGGAGGCAGGAATGTGATGACAGGACACTTTAAGGGTGATTCTGTTCAAGGGCACGTCACTCTGTCACTGACAACACTTTAATCCTGATCAAGGTGTCTGACCGGCCACTGGTCGCGCTCTTTTTTTTTACATTATAATTACAAAAATACAGTTCCTACTAAATTATAACCTCACAAGGATTTATGCAAACAAGTATTTTTAATTTGTGTCTATATATGTTTGCATGAGTGTCTGAATGTGTTGGTGACTGGCGATGTGTGTGTTTAGGTGCATGCGTGTGGTACATCATATGTTTGTGTGTAAGCAGGCATAGAGGGGGGCATAAAATATGCAGGATAATTACCAGGAAGAGGTTGGGACGCAGATGAAAGGCCTCATATTGATTCTTGAAAGGACCTGACAGCTCGCCTGAATGTTTTATTTCCTCCGCATTGTTTGTTTTGCATATAAAGGATTCCATTTTCTTGTGAATTTTGATTGCAGTAAAGGCGGCAGACCCTCTGCCTGCTGAGGGGAGGACAAGTGCTGTGTTAACTGTTTAGAGACAGAAAAGGGATATGGGATGCATGAGACCCCTTCTGCAGGCCCTCTACCTGACAAACCACCAATAACCAGAGCTAGATGACAGACACATGGCATAAAAATGGCCCGACACAAAGACAAAAAAAAAATCTGTACGGAGGTACAAGCTGAGACACCTGATTCCCACATATTCCCTGCTGAGAAGCTACAGAGCCTCCTTCTTTTACATATCAGGATAGAGCGCAGCAATCCTGAGACACATGCACAGATTTAGGTAACGAAAAGTCAAGCGTGAAAACATGGATCCGGATCTGGTGAGCCCACCGTGAGCGCTGGAATGCATCGTCGTGTAGTGTCCCAGCCCAATGTAAACAGCCAGCGCACGTGTGTGCATGCCTCCCTCCTCTAAAGCTGCTTTCCATTTCCCTCTGGTGCCCATTTCTCCTCATTCAGACCTTTGTTCCGCCAGCTACCACAGATGCAGTCCCACCACAGGATTTCATACACAAACACAGCATCCGGCTCCCCTGCCTGCAGCCCGCCCCTCTCACAGTCCAGCTGTCCTCACCATCATGTTGTAAAGAAAGCAGTCTGAGCTTTAGGTGAAGTTTATGCTCATGTGATGAAATTATATCAAAAATCATTTTGCATACTGTCTCATTTCAAAACAGAAGAGGAAATTATTCTGAGCACATCTGTTTCAGTATTTGTATCTTATTTGATTTTAAATCAAAAAATCACCCTCTTCTGTAAAAGAGCAGCATCTTTTTTTTTTCCACTTAAAATTACAGTTATATTTTAAAACAAAATACCAGGTGTCTTTGCAGAAACAATCATCTGGATAATCCTCTGGCCTCATTGCACTTTTCATTTGAAAGAAAATAGTGAAAAACTTTTGCTCCTGGTAATTAAAAACAATAGTTGCAAACTGTAATACTTAAACTTAATGTAATACTGAATATATAGAAGTTGCAAAGTCTTTTTGAGAATCCAAATGTTTAATATAGCTTGCTTGCGAGAGATGCTAGCTCAGCTCAAGCAGCAAGAGCTAGCTGAGGGATGAAAGCAGCTTCTGCTCCTGCTGGTTGTCAGCCACTTTAAAACACGACTTGATCACAATAAATCAATCATTACTTTTATTTAAGAGTGTGCACATCACAAAAATGCACTACATTACTGTTTTATTTATATCTGATATCCCATACTTCCTAATCATTTCCAGATTGGATTTAGTGGCCTTTGTAGAATAATAAATATAAAATAGTGTATTGATCTTTAAAGGAAATTCTCCTTTTGCTTGTGCAGCAGGGGCAAAGGTCAGGGGCAGTCACAGCACACTGCCTCTGGAGCCGATGAGGATTCAGTATCTTCCTCAAGGAGGCTTCAGAGAGTAGATGCTCACCACTACTGGAGCTTATATATGCTTTTGTCTTTATACACCAGGCCATGTTTCTGCCCTAACATCTATTTATCAGCACATACATGAGCGTGAGTACTTACTGTTCTCAGTGGAACAGACCTTCAGTCCCTCACTGTGGCTGTTACTAAACAAGACTTGTCATGTAGCAATTGAAAACTTAAGGAATTTTCCACCACCAACTTCTTATTATACACAGCTGGATAATAAACAAATGCAGCAGACTAGCTGTAGAGGAAGTGCAGCACACAGGATAATCCAGCCATTTGCTCAAAAGCTCTGCAAAATAAGATGTTCTCAAAATTGTACATTTTGCTGTTAGCATTCATCTTTATCTTCAACCAAAAAACATGAATTTCATATTCACATTGAAATTTGTTCAGTAGGTTTAAGACTTCTATAAAAAAATGTTTAACTTTTCACTCCTTTACAAAGCTATTTAAATGAAATTAAGAAACAAAAAAAGACATAACACGTTCAACAGCTGACAGGAGAGAAACCCAACTCAGATAAAAGTGAGCTGAGGGACAACACAGCACCTGTGTGCTGCATACAGAGATTTATTGCAGGTTAATGAAAACCAGGGACATACTGTGTGACATGTCCTCTACTTTTACTGAGCCTGATCCCAGCCTGAAGAATACACATATCATGTTGATACACATTTATTTGTGCTTACATGTATTCTTTTTTTTTCAACCCCTCATAAACGTTAAATTCCTAACACACACTTAACCAACAGTTCCACCATCTAAAATGTCAGTCCTCATCCCACCGTCACCCCTATTTCAAACCATCACCCCCATCAATGCCATTTTGCTCCTGGGCTGAAAAGCAATTGAAACAATTTTCTTGCAGAGAATTATTGTCCTTAATTGCAATGAAGGGCATGTTTTCCCGTCATTCCTTGGGAGTGTTTTTCTCTCTCTGGGTGGAAATGTAGGCATTGCCACTGAGCGTGGGCTCTCTGAAAGAGGTCATAATTACATCCTTCAGTATGCTCGCCGTCGGCAAGGATTTTACGCCTCATAATTATTAAATGGCAGATTCACTCTGTGTGTGCGTAAGTGTACGCCTGCCTGTGCACGTGTGTGTGTGCGTGCGCGCTCTAAAATGCAGGGTGAAAAGAGTTTGAATTCGTTCTCCAATGAAAGATTGAGAGGAGACTGTTTGTGTATTCTGCGCACACACTCGCCAAAAGTTCTCCCTGCTGAGAGAAGTTCAAAGAAACTCTGCTGCACTGTTTAGTTGTTTCTATCTCACTAATGTATCACCAATCACACTCAGCATTATTGGCTGTCACTGAAGTAAACAATGCATGAATAGCATCAAACTCATTTATCTGTTTCAAGAAGCACAGCAAATTGATTTCAAGTATATAATATTATTACTGAAGAACTGAACAGAGTCTCAAATAGATAAATTATTTTGTAATTGTTATTGAGACATTAGTAATTGATATTGGAGATGGTAGGCAAAGTGCCATCCTAACAAGATAAGCTCCAGTCTGCTCAACTTTCCTCTTTCAGCATCATTTCCATATCATAATTATATTGTCTCATTCACAGCTGAG
Source organism: Seriola aureovittata (assembly GCF_021018895.1). NCBI lineage: Eukaryota > Metazoa > Chordata > Actinopteri > Carangiformes > Carangidae > Seriola > Seriola aureovittata. The sequence continues at coordinate 10,249,971 of NC_079368.1, forward strand.
ATAACATCCCACACTCCACATTCCTAATCTCCCTCCCATCTCTCTCCTCTCTCCTTCAGCTCCCTCACTGTCTTGGGTTCCTATTACAAACTTTGCACCAGAAAAAAATAGCCCTCTCAAAAAGTCATTTAGTGCTCTATTTTTTGTAGAAAAAGCAATTCTGCCAAGATAACGCTCCTAATTTCTGTTGCAGTTAAAACCGCTAAAAGACTTCTTGAACAAATAAACAACAAGACATAATGCTGATCACTGAAGTCTCAGCTAAATGCATTATTTTAAAATACATTTAGATATTGTTTCAATAACATGTAATCTTTCCATTTGTAAAAAAAAAGTCAGCTGAGTAATTTAGACTCCTACAACATGTCAGATTCAATCCCAGCATCCCTTGCTTCCCTTGCTTCCCTGCACCTCTCCTGTAATGAGCTAATGCTGGAGATGATAATTGATTGGCACTCAGCTCAGGTCCACTCCTCACCTCACTCCTTCAGGAATTCATTATGTAAAAAGACCAGTGAGCTGCAATGGAATATTTTGCTTTATTATAACCAACAAGAGAGTAAACAATTACACTGAAGCATTATAACCGCACTCCTGCTAATTGTTTTATTCTATACTCTGTATCTATATATATATATTTTGACATGTATACATAATGATATAATTTCCAAACACATCGCTAATTACTCCTTTTCAATTGTTTGTATAGTGTCCACTGACTGTGCTCGCATGTTCCCCAGTGAGAGCTATTAGTAATTAGTAATTGGTAATTAGAAGAAAACTGTACTGTTGTTGGGGATGAGTGGAGTTATATGTGCTGGTGAGAAGTAACAACGTCTGTGACCAAAGAATAACTGTGTTTATTAGTGAACTTTGTGAAATCATACAGTGGCATTTCACTGTTTGTCCTGCACTGCGGAGGATGGCTTCTGGAAATACTGTGCTGACAAAAAGACAAAGAACCGGGTTTTAAATGTTCAAATATATTCTTCAGATTTTTAAGGATTTCAAAAAATTGCATTAGTATTTGACACACAGTATTTTTCATGGCAGAGATTCAAAGTAGCAGGTCAAACTTTAAAGGTTTTGTCTCACCTGCAAGTTTTGCAGGAGCTCCCAATAGAAAGTGAAGTTAGTGCCATTCTCAGTGGCTTCCTGGACGCTGCTCTTAAAATAGTCATGTGCTGAATTTTCAGGGCTTCTTTTACTGATGGATGGCGTGAGTTTTATGTATCGCTTTGTATGTGTGCATGAGAACACACTGAATATGATACTGGTTGGTTAGTTAGTTAGTTAAGCCTTTATTTAAACAGGTAGTCTCACTGAGATAAGAGAGATCTGTGTACAAGAAAAAAGATGTAAAGTATAATCATAAAGCTTTTGCAAAGGAAAATCCAACATAATTCTAACACACAATTAACAATTATTTTCGTTCTGCTGATTATTTTTTCAATTAATGGATTAATTAATTGTTTGGTCTATAAAAATGTCAGGCAATGGTAAAAAAAAAAAAAAAAAAAAGTCCAGGGTGACATCTTTAAAAGTCCAAAAGCCAAAAATAAGAGATAAGTTTACAATTGTATAAAAGAGGAAATAAGCAAATCCTCACTGGAAGAAACTGGAATTAAAAAATAACTGGAGCTTGACAAGTGACTTAAAACAGCTCTGATTTACACACATACTGTAAGAGAGAAATTAGTTCCACATTAATGATCACAACTGACAGGTTTGCAGACCTTTCCACAAAGATGCCACACATCAAGAAAAATTCAGACCTCTGTAATCTCTCTACCACTAATCTAGTACATGTTCACATCTACTACAGCACAGCACATTCCCATCTGTACAACGGCCAGATAAACTGTGTTTTCTAATGCAACTTTGTGAATTTGAAGGGTGTCTTTGAGGTGTGTGGGCTACTCTGTAATGCTGGCGCTCCTCAGCACAAGTAAAGTGCACTGCTTTACCTGCAAACAGGCAGCCGTTTCAACGTAGGAGAGTCAATTGAAAATAATAAAATAAATGTGACTCCTATTTCTCTGGGGAAAACCAAACATCTCCTGCAACAAATCAAAACTTTCCCTCTCTACTGCGGAGCGGGTGTCGAAAATGCCCTGTTTAGTCTTGTTCTATTTCTTCACAAACATGCATTTTCTGGTGAAAAGAAGGAATCAAGACTTTTCAGTTGTCTCGCTGGAAACAGACACCTGAGTTGGAAAGTGGGAGAGAAGTTGAGCTGTTAGATCTCAGTAGCATACGCTCCCCTGGGGAAAGCCACAGCTCAGGGTACTCATCCTACGCTGCTGTGGAGCTAGCTTAAAATACTGTTGTCACACAGCGATCACAGGCTTCCACTGATGGTACACAAATAGTCCCCTTACGAAGCTCTTAAAAGCCCATTAGACGTCACCACGCGTGGCGCTGAAGATGCCATTGCTAAGCGCTCCTGATGCCAAAGGGAAAGCATGAAGACAGGCCTGATGCAGAACAATTCCTGTTTTCACCTGTTCCCCCACAACCCCCCACCCCACCCTTCCATCTGAATATGTTTGTTGACTTTTCAACTCATTTTATGCGGTAAATATCTAAGAGAGTGGCAGCAAATCTCAGATCAGGGTGAGACATTTCTTCACGTTCAGAGTGTGACACAGACGTTTAGCAGGTGAAAGCTGACTTGTCGACAGTGTTTCACCTTGTGCTGCCTGGCAGAGTGTAACACTACAGAGTTAAATATGGTGCTGTGGACTTAGAGGTCAAGCATGACCCCCTGACTTCAGCCAAGAAGCTGCTGGTGAAGTTTTGCACGAGAGCAAACAACCATCAACATGCTCTTGTTGAGGTCTTTATACAGTATGTGAAAGCTAAATAGTGCCATCTGGTGTATTTTAAGAATCAGGAGGCAAAACACAAGATAATTACAGTGATAATGTAAAGTAATAATAACAATAATAATGCTGATGAACAGTATTTATTGAGAGACTTCATTCAGAGAATATGGATCAGAGCTAAGGTATCTGTACAAGTTATAAATCTGTAATTTAGGCAAATGGCATATCCAATATTTCAATTTAAAACAGGTGTTGCGTTTAATTTACACACGTTTCAAACACTCTCACTTCATGCAACAGAGCACAGCATGTCTCATCATCTCTCCAACCGTGAACGTTATAATGACTTTTTGAAATACAAATCCACCGATTCTAAAAATGAGCACCATTACAAGTTGCCAGGTTAGAGGGAAGACAAGGAGGCAATAAGAGGCAGAGGTGAAAATGTGAGAAGCTGGAGAACGGAGCGAGGTGGGGGTGCCGGGTCTGTGTGTGTGTGTGTGTGTGTGTGTGTGTGTGTGTGTGTGTGTGGAGGGGGTAAACAGCATGTGTGCGCGCTGTGCTCAAGAGAGGTAGGTGAGGATAAATGGAGAGCAGAACTCTGTTTGAGTGTGAGAATGCGTTGGCAGCCTCCGGAGCTCAGTGATCACTCCTCCAAACGGTTGCTGTGGGGATTGTGGCTCCTGGAAGTGGAAAAACTAACAGGTTCTAAAGAGGCGTGAGCCCAGAGGGAGGGAAACAGTGCTTACAGCAAAGGATCGGCCCAGCTAGTGCCTCTAATTGCACTTCATTATCTCATATTGATTTAATTAGCAGCTGCCTTGCCTTGTGTGCTCAGGGTTATGGTATGCCTTTAAACAAAAGGGGCCAAAAGATGCCTATACTCAATAAAGCACGTCATATGACAACACTTAGCTGTGTCACTATAATTACCCTCATGCGATCCTGCACATACAGACACAAATAAATGTGTGTTACGACCACAGGCCACGACGCCGGTCTTGAAGAACAGTAGGTCACAGAGTTGAAACACATACTGCACAGGCCTGGAGTCAAAGCGCCTGTTTGCTCTGTCAGTAAATTGGTGCGCCATAAACATTATTTAAATAGAAAATATCTGAAAGGATGCTTCTTGTTTTTCCTGCTGCTGTAGTTATTGAGTCGACGTCAGGAAGCCTTTAAATATAATTACGGGCTACTTTTCGCAAACACATGCTAAGTGTATAACTGTCAAATGAAGATGGCAGCACATGAGCAAACATATGAAAATGTGCTTTAGCAAAAATACTCTCGAACGTCAGAAGGTGAATACATTAAAATAATTGTCTCAATGGGTTCTGTTGTCCTGCACTCCCATTACAGTGACTTCCCTGCTGACCATACTGACTTCGCTGTTTACTTCAGAGCTTGCCAAAAAAAAAAAAAAGTAAAGCCACAAAAGAGCACTGTTAACACAGTGAATGGGTTACATAGAAGCATAAAGTGGATGAGAGAGTGCTAAGAGGATGACCCTAAGTTGAGTTTCGCAAGTGAAAAGATTGCACATTTATAACCTGTGGAGAAAAACGACAGTTGCGCGCAATGGTGAGAGACAGAAATAGGGAGGACAAGGTGTGAGTGTGTGAAGATGGGGTGAAATTGACAGCTGAGCGAGCATTTTTGAATTAATAGAGGACTCTTAAGTTCTCCAGTTAAGTTAGCACCCTCCTCAGAGAGTACAATTTTTTGTGTCGATGAGTTCCAAAGGTGGAAGAGGAAGTTGACAGCAGATAGGGACAAATGCTGCAGAGACACTTAGGATGTGTATCTTTAATGATCCAACCAGATATGCGAACAGTCATCTTTGGAATATAACTGCACTATATTCCTCCCCAACCTGCTCGCTCCCATCTCAGATATCTGTACAGTATTACAGGCAACGACTGGAGAGAGATATTTAATCAAAAGGAGATGTCCTAGAGGGGAAGTTTTGTATCTAAAACTTGGAAAATTCTGTTATTAATTTTAATACCTGCTAAATATCTTAAAGATGTATTTTACTTATCAAACAGAACAGCCAACAGAGAACTGATCTCACAAAGGAACCCAAATTTATTTCATTTCCACAGCCTTTCCTGATTGTCACAGCCTTTTGAACACCCTTCTCTCTGCCTCTTTGACACGGCCCCTTTGAAGACTCAAATATACTGGTGGAATGGATGAATAGTTCAAATCAGTAACAGGGTTTAAAAGGGCTTAGCTTGACTTTACCTCGCCGTTTTTCATCCTGCAGACATGCAGTCTTTTGACACATCTGTCCTCTCATGACTTGTCCACCAAAAACCAAAGCTGCATCCCCTCCTGTAGTCATCTACCCTCTGACCTCTCTAACTTACCTCGCTGCTGTGTGTTTCAAAAAAGGCGCTGATGAATTCTTACCCATGTTTTATCTCGATTCCTACCTACCTTCACTTGACTAATTTGAGAACTAGGACCAAAGTCTTGCTGCACAAACACAATGTACAAGTAGAAGTGGAGCATATATTAAAGTAAATCCAAACAGTCTGAGGTTCACAGGGAAGGGAGGGAAGTGAGGGAATGAAGACGGCAAATAAAAAACAGCACTGGTTAGAACAGTGCAGCATGGAATGGAAAGCCCCAGCAGCCAATCTGCTAGCACTTAGAGTGAAAGCAGCCCGGGGTCAATATCTAAAGCCAAAGACGTAGACACACAGACAATTTCAGCCACTTGAAATTGTTAGACAAATAGCAGTTGCTTAGAAAGGAGTGGAGAAGGTGTGATTCCCTCCTTTCTCCCTGAGTCTTTACGTTTTTCTCCACTTTCTCCACTTTTCTGCACTTGGCATAACTTCTCCTGGAGTATGTTCCTGTCTTCTTTCCCTCTCTGCTGGCTTGGCACACTGAGGCAGAGATAGATGGTTGGACTTGGCAGGCACACATAGCCAGCCTGGTAATGTGAGAAAATCTGGTGCCAATGCAGAGATGGTACAGATGGACATGACATGTTGCTGTTTTCTGTTTTTGTCTAATATTTCTATATTCTTTCCACGTCTGTCTTCTCACATGTGTTTAAACACATAGTCGGATGGTTCTCGCAGGGGTCTTTACTCATAGGCTGAGAATTGGCCATTAGGGTATATGTTCAAAGGACAAATCATCAACGGCTAATTAACAATTATTAACTGTTCTGCTGTGAAAGAAGACAAATTATCATAAATTACTGCCTAATTAAAATGTGATTGCTGGCTCAATAGTTATAAATCATTAATTTTTAACACCCTTATCACATGCGGACGGAACCAATTCAACAAAAGGTCTATTAGACAAAAATGAATTCACTGGTTTCTTTCAACACATACCCCACTTTCTGCTCCTCTCTCCCACTGCAGTCATTAGCCATAATTACTCTATGTAACACATTGGCTTTATCCATACATATTAAAGAACAATTAAACCACAGCCTAATTGCATTAAGTGATGTCTTGTGTAGTAGCTGTCCAATCCTAAACTCTACACAAGAAGTTAGTACATGGAGATATATGGGTTAACTGAGGTGGTAAAGAAACTAAAATATAGTTGTAGAAGAAGAGCAATCCCTTACTTGGGTAAAAGTACTAATACCACAGTGCAAAAATGCTCCATTGTAAAAGTCCTGCATTTAAAATCCATCTTCAGGAAAGGTACAGAAGTATTATCAGCTAAACATGCTTAAAGTTATAAACCTTAAAGAAGTTTATTTCTAAGCTACGCTATTGCTAAATAGCCAACGTTTGCATTAACAGCTGCTTACTTACCAGTCTTTCAGAGAGCTTCAGCCATTGTTGCGTTTATACTACAAGAGGTTATAATACATCCTCTGAAAAGTGCAGGGCAGCCTGGAAACTACTGACCCTGTATCGGAAAGACAGGTAAACCGGGCCAGGGCTGCATGCTAACATCAGAGAAGATAAAAAGTGATAGAAATAGAAGCAAAACAAAAGTTTTGCTCACCACTGCTGGAGACAGCTCTTGGCGAATGAAATTTGATGCTGAACTTGCGGCGTATATGTTCTAGACTGGTAAAGATCTGATTCACATATAGTTAGACATGAGACACAGCTGGTTTATAAGGTATCACAGGCCAAAAAGGTTGTGAACACTGGTTCATTCCTTAGCAAGAAGCATTGTATTTTATCAGATTATTATGTTTTTTTTATGGTAAAATCTTAGTTGTAAACAAACTCATAGCTGTAGGAAAAATGCAGTGGGGTAAAAATGACAAAATTTTCCTCTGAAATGAGGCAGGATAAAGTAGCAATACTTAAGTGAAGTACAGGAGCATCAAAATTGCACTTTAGTATAGAACTCGAGTAAATGCACTTGGTTACTTCGACTTCTAAAATGATACTAAATGTGCTATTGTCACTAATGTTTTCAATTTTCTTTCAGTTTCTAAAGCACATCCTCAGTCACCTTTATGTACAACCATAATCTCCCTATACGTCCCAACATCTTCTCCACATAGGTGCTGTGTATTTGTTATCCCAGGGCTCCTGTTTGTAGGATTTTTCTGTCTATTTTCCTTTGCCTTCGATCCCTCCTCCTCTCTCTAACAAGCTAGCTCGGGGCCCAGCGAGGTGAGCAGAGGTGAGGTTGCGGGGGGAGAGGTGTATTGTTTAGAGCTGCTTCCGACTGACATCCAGGTAAATGGGTAAATGTGCACTCTCATCCATATTCCAGCAACCCAGGCAGAGGCATTTGGCCAGAGCGTGGCTGGCTGGGGCCAGGATATGAAATATTAAAAGGGTAAAGTGAAAGGTGGAGTACCCAGAGGGCCTCTGGACAGTTAAACAGCTCTTTGTGTAGATGCATCTTCACTGCCTGTATCCCCACCTGGCATCACCTCTGTGAGAGGCTGGGATTTCAGCAAGCCTGCATTGTGTACTTCAGCCAAGGTCAGCGCACAGTACACCAAGTTAGCATCAAACTGTGCTCTATGATCAGCTCTTACCATCCTAGAGCACCGCCAACGATGGGCCGTGTTCACAGCTCGCAGACAAATCAATAACTCTGTGGATTGCATGACTGGAGAACAGACAGTGAGCTGGGGAAGATGTAAAAAAGTAAAAGATGGAGCTCTTTCTAGTTTTCAAGGATGAAACCAAGCCTGCTGTTTGACTGGTAGTGCGCCAAGTATAGGGACTCAGATATATCAGATTTCAATTAACCACAGTTCATGAGGGCCATCCACAGAGGTGACATGGCCCTCACACTCTCCATCGCCTGCTTAGTTGCAGCCCCAGGGAGTAGGTAATGAGATGGCTCTCTATCTGGCTCGCCATCTCCTCTCCTCTTTCCGTAGAAAGCCTGGCACTCAGGGCCAAGGGGGCCTGTTGACACCTAGGGCAGGCCAGAGCCTGAGCCATTTGGCTCTGGCCTGCAGCCTCCAAGCATGTTTGGCTTGCAGTGGCCACAGAGTTTGCCCCTCTGGACTGCTCTAGGGGGGCAGATAATGAATAGTCTGAATGCAGGTGTGTGCGAGTGCAAGGATGTGTGTGAGCATGAATTATAAATAAGCAATGAATATAAAATGTTTTTTTCACATTTCATATAGGGGCATAATAACTTTAATGGGCGTCTTTGAATGTTATGTTTCTAAATCATCCAGTTAAATCTCGTAACAGAATTTCAGGTGGATATTGGACAATAACAGAGGATTCCTCCAGTCACATCTGTCACTGGGAAAGACAAGAGGCCGCCAAACCTGTAGTTCACTGCTCAATCACTGGGGCCTAATTTGTATGCTGAATCAATCACAGAAAAGGAAAACAAAGCAAGGTGAAGAAAAATGACAGTGACTCACTAAGAAAACAAGGGAAGCAATTCTTCAACCACACACCATCAGATTCCTATAGTTCCTCAGTGTTACCTGCTGTTGGCTGCTAGTTGCTGGTAGATGGTGGACATGTTGACACATCCCTCGCAGTCGTCCAGCAGGATGTGAGAGGTTGAGCCTGACACTTGTGTTCAGGTGAAACTCCAGGTCAAAGCTTACTGATCTGTTGAAATGAGGAGAGAGAGAGAAAGAGAGAGAAATGACAGATGACACCGAAAACACTTTTTGTTTCATTTTTCTGCTTGAATTGTATCATGTTGTTGATGCGTCTAAGTCTTTGGTTTGGTTTAGAGTAGAAATTTCCCTTAGACAGAAACTAGTGGAGAAAAAGACTTACCCCAGTATTTCCATGCTATGCCAGCAACATTCATAACCAGAGTGGGGTAGAGAGTTGGGAGGATGCAACAGTGCATCCGTCACCAAGAGGAATGGCAGTGTCATCACCAACTGTGGTGTGGAATCACAGGCAGTCGCTCTAAGATACACTTCTTTATGGAGGCACTTTTTACATTCTGCTGAGTAGCCCTGGAAAAATAAAAGCTAAATCTTAGCTGTCACTATCACGCTTTGCTGCACTATAACACTGTCCAGTGTTTGGGCGCTCCGCATGTAGAAAACAGAAACACAGAAATTCCACATATTCTCTGACGCTGCATGCATCATACAAGAAAAATGGACAGGCTGCTTGTGTCTTTATATGTTCCTGTGTGTGTGTGTGTGTGTGTGTGTGTGTGTGTGTGTGTGTGTGTGTGTGTGTGTGTGTGTGTGTGTGTGTGGGGTGGAGAATAATAGGGATGAGAAGGTCTCGGCATGGCTGCACAGCAGCCGTTTCAGAAAATCAAATGGCTGAACAGTCAGTAATGAGGAAGACAACAGAGACTCAGCCAGACCCAGAAGATTTGAAGGGCAGACGGAGGAGAGAAGGGTGGGGGGAAGCTGAAGGATGACAAAGGGGGGAGAAAATTATTGAATTAGTCAGACAGTAATAGCAGAAAGAGATGAGTATAATGTGAACATGCACTTGGGGAAGGGAGGAGGGGGTTATGACCCAAAATATGAAATCATGCAAAAACAAAAGCAGAATTAAGAGCAGAACTGAGAAAAGATGAAAAATGAAAGTTTGCATTTGCATTAACTATCAGAGGGAGAGGTGTGTAATAATAAGAAAAAGCATCGCTGTGGTCGAATCTTCAATTATGAGAATCAGAGGAAGAGGAGAGGAGGATTTGTGCCTCATTAACATACTGTTGATCCTCTAAGTGCCACAACTCGCCCACCACTTCTCAAGCTTCACACACACACTGTCATACAGGAAAAGCCATTTAAGTTATCAGTGACAGTCTAATGTTGGATGTATGTGATCAGCAGTTATGGTCAACAGTGAAACTGTTGGGACAGGGCTACTGCTGCAGCTACCAGACAATAAATACAATATAAAAACAAATGTGATTATAAAAATGAAATAAAAACATAGTAAATTGAATTAAAATTTTAAAAATATAAATAACCACTAATAATATGCATGTGTTATTGGTGCCATGTGTAAAACTGCAAGTAACTGTTAAATGGGTAATATTACTAAATATTGGAGAAATCAGTTATTACACATGGTCTATTACACACTATGTTGTTTATTACTGGTGGTGCAGCTGAAATGGCACCTTTTTAAAAATACTTCAGTGGAAAACTAGTGGAAAACTTGCCAACCTGAGTCTTATTCTGATTTTTTTTTTACCATTATGACAACTGGTCATGATAATATTTTACTCACCATCTGTTGCAGAGATTTATTACACACAGACCTGTGCGAGGAGCTCAAGCCTCCTCAAGGTTTCCAAACAGAACTTGCTGAACATTTTATATAAAATAATGACTTGTTAGTAGTAAAATGTACTCCACATACAAACTGAAGCAAGTCATTCTGAAGAATGGATCCTTTTGTGTTTTATTATTGGTGAATCCACATGTAACACAAATTCAGAGGTTTGAGCCTCCACTCACTTTATTGCTCAAAGGCGGGTTTAGCTCAACTGCAGCACTCACAACAGCATCTATAATATGAGTTTATAGTTTCCTGTCTAACTGATCATTAACAAAGTGCTGATTATTATTATTATTTTACAGGCAACTGATAAATGTAGTGTAGGCACAATATTAACATCTGTTGTGGAGAAGTCAAGACCATTTATTTAGGGAAATAATAATGTTGACCAAAGTGCTTCACAGGCAATTAAAACCCCAACCCTAACCCAAACAACTGCACGGAGATCAATAAATTAAAGTCTAAGAATCAATAATTATGGGCAAAATTAAAGACAGCAAATATAAGCCTAATGCACATAGAAAAAAGCAGAGTCTTAATTTGATCAGTTAACAGATGGTTCTAAAGATATGGTGTGGAGGGAGAAGTAAAGCAGTAACTCAACACTCTGTTTAAGCACAGAACTCTCATGTGCTTGCTTTCCACCTTTGGATGTGATAAAAAAGTAGTAGCAACACGTCAGTGGACGAACTCCTCCAAACCACAGTGAATGCACAGTGAATGTGTGTGAGCAGAGAGATGCAGCTGGAGGTATTGTGATGCTTCCTGTCTTCCATCTCCCCGGGAGCCCGGCTCTCTGGTATTCCTGGAAGGTGGTGATGCATTGTCGAATTGTCGCTTCCTCTGATCTGCAGTCACAGAGCGGATTCCCAGGGAGCGTGTCACCGAGGGCGGGGCGGGGCGGAGGTGGGGGGTGTGGGGGGGCTCAAATGCTCTGCTCGTTACTCTAAACGCTGCCTAATTAATAATGTATCAGAGAGGACGAGCTGAGACACAGCAGGGCTCCTGCTTGTGACAAGCACTGACGCGCGCGTGCACACACACACACACACACACACACACACACACACACACACACAAATACACACACACACACACACTCACACACACACACACACACACACACACACACACACACAAACACATTTGAGGAGAGACTGATCAGGCCCTCTTCTACAGAAGCCCCCGCCCAAATCTCTTCTCAATATTCAGATATAGAAGTAGGAAGAGAGGCTCTGAATACTTGTGCACAGTCCATTGTTGATGAATCCTCCATCCTGCTGAAGCCCTACACATACATACGTGTATACACTTACTGCACAGACTCACAGCGACAAACAGGAACTGAGCACAAGCTGATTCTTTTGGGCTTTGTTTCCGCTGCATGAATTTTCATAAGTGAAATTTTATGGTAAACTGAGCCTGGTGTTGGGAGGGGCGGGAGCGGGTGATGGAGGTTAGTTTCTCTAGGCTCATCTGACATGCACTCAAACACACACCCTCCCACACACATATATCCAACCTGGATGTAGCCAGGTCCCTGGAGACAGATGACAGGTGACACTGTGCTGGTGTTGAGGTAATGGCTCCTCCTGTCCAGTTGAGTCTCTCTGTTCTGCACCACACAAACACTTGAGGCCTTAAAAAACAACCACATGCATATCTATTTTTAACTTCTTTTTATTGTATGTTTCTTTTTTTTTTTTTTTTCAAACCTTATTATCCAAAAGCTGTCAAGCCAGCTGTCATTGGGCGTCATTGTTGAAGACAGTTTGGGTTTTAATGCTGGTGCTTTATCCATACAGTCTTTAAATAAAAACAAAGCCAAGAATGCTTCGTATGGTGTAATATTCAATTATTTCAGCAGCCACACAGTGTTGCACAACTATAATCTATTCATAGATTATCAATAACGCTGCTACAATGTTCATATATATGTTCTGAGACTGATAAACATCCACGGCTTCTCTCTACCTCCTCCGCGTCTCCTTCTTTCTCTCTCAACCTCACATTTGATTTATTTGCTTCTTTGTTTGTGTTTGTCATATGGAGAGATGTAAATTTAGCCACCCCAAGGGAGAGCATCCTCACTAGTGACACAAAAAAGACGAAGAAAAAAAAAATCAGAATAACATAAGCCAAAAAAGTGAGGGGGGCTGGGTGGGAGGAAAAAAGTAAAGGAGGAATTGTGGTTTTAGAGATGGGGGGGTAAAAAAAAAAAGCAGAGAACAAGAGAGGGAGGTTTGAGATGCGCAGGACTCTGTAAACAGTCGACGCGGGGGCTGGAAATTAACGCTGCATAAATTGTGCGAAACATGTCCTATTTTCTCTCCCTTTTTGCCTCTGCACCCTCTTTTAAAAGGGTTCAGGATGCAGGGCTGTCAGATGAACGCCAGACAGGCATTTTCCGACTTCGTTTGATCCCGGCTCCTTCTTTTAAAAACACTTCCCAATGACAGAGGGGAGGCAGAAAGCAGGTCGCAGTGTGTGTGTGTGAGGTGCCGGTGGTGAGCGAGGGAGGAACAGGAGAGACGAGCAGACGGGAGACACATGTAGACAGACTTTCACAGTTATCACACCCTCATTGACACTACCTTTATAGTCCCTGCAACCAGCACCTCTCGCCGGGAGAGCGGCGGGGATTTTGTGTCTGATAACTGTGTCAGCACCTCAGCACATCTGATCTGTGCGCACTGGCACTGTGGTGTTATGTACAGGGACATATAGTGTATAGCACAGGTCAGCTTTTACCCTGAAGGCCCCTGTACACATGGACCAAACCAGGACAAATACACTGGAGAGGCTGCACTGACTCTCCAGCAAATGAGAATGAGTTGTGTGACTGACCAGGTGTGTAGGTTTAATGTTGTCAAAGAGATGTTAAGGTATGAAATTCAAAATAAGGAATGATGGATGGAGGTTTCTAGGTGTATTAAAATCACACAACTGTTCCTTCTGGCCTCTTGTATGGAAAAAAAAAAAAAAAAAATTAAGTCCATTCTCTCCAAAACAATAATCCTAACTTCTTTCCTCCTGCTGCTATTGACTTCACCCTTTGTGTCAAACTACATCTGCCTCTGCCTGCTTCACCAGCTAATGAATTCCAAACAGAGTGAAGAAAAGAAAAAAAGAAAAAAAAAAAAGCAGGGCATCTCTCATTGCTCTCTCTCTTTCTCTCCCGATCACAACAACACCATTTCCATTTATAATTTCGATTGTTAATTTGCATGAGAAAAATTAGTTGGGTGACATGCGTGATGTTTTTTTTTCCCCCTCTTTTCTTTTCTGCTTAATTTTCCCACTAATTATAAGCAGCAATGGCACATTATTTACATAAATAATTGTTGTTCCGTCTGTTCACTCATATTTTTCTCCTTTCTTTCTTTGTCAGAGTTGTTTTGGCATTTGTCGTCCGCAGGGGCAATTCTCCTCTGAGAACATTTTCACATGTCTCCTGACTGAAATATCTTGGATCTTGAGTGTTTGCGCCTGATGTTTGTTGTGGTGTTTTGCTGTCCTTTGTTCAATAAATAGATTCATCCTACATTTTTACTTCCCCTCAAAACTTCTAAACTCTCATAAATAAATATGTCAGTTGTGAACACTCTTCTACTATTTTTACAACAAGACAGATCAGTCTTTCATTTCTCCATCCGTGACTTTTCTCTGTAAAGTTATGGTATAAGGGATCAAACGCAGACCTCGGATATAAGCTGGAGTTAAGATATTTTTTGTTGGTTTTATCGTCACCATTTTGTTACAGCTGGTATTATTCCTTTGAGCGTATCATGGGTGGCTTTCAGTTAAAGGGAGCAGGATAATAATGTCATATGTGTGTCACAGGTGGACGAGTAAACTGCCCCCCCTGCTGCTCAGGGAGCTTCCACAGTTCATAAAGATCACAACAGCCACGTTTCACGGGACACGCACCCTGCCACATATAAAACCCAGTAATATGGATGTAAAAAATGATTCTCAGCTTTTCAATGAAATCTTTTTCAATTAGTTGATAGAAGCTTTTCATTAATTAACCCTCAAAATATTAATATTTATGTTGATATGTTCTTGCGTCGACTTGAATTCCTCTGAGGCCAGTTCACAATAGTAAATACACGAATCAATTCAGGAAGCTGAAAGACTGAATTCCCCAAAAGTGTCTCTCTTTGGGGCTTTTCGTCAAGAGAGAAATACAAGATATGATGCCTTCGGTGAGAAGAAAGTCAAAAGATGTTCACAAATTTGAGTCTTTATATTGTTTGGAGTGAGATTCTTTACAAAATAAAACGTAATCCTCTGAAGAAATGAGTTCAGTTACTGTAAAGTCTTTTAAAGGCTGACTTTATTCTATATTACTATTTTGGTCATCACATTTTATAAAAATATCAAAACCAACAATGCATGAGACACGGCATGCTCGCTGGCTAAAAGTTGTAAATCTTTAAAAACAAGTGATAAATATATGAATAACTTTTTTAAGGCAGACCTGTAATTTCCTAAATCAGCTGGGAACTGTAGACTTTATAAAACGTTACTCAAACAGTGTATAAAGTGAGGTTGTTGGGAACTATTTTCAGCAGCGGAATAATACGTACTTGGTTTAGTGACTATCTAAGGCAGCAGGATGATGAATGTGGGATTGACCCAAAACCCAAAAAGTGTTTGTAATAGTTTTTGGAGGAATAGGTGACGTCGAACTTTGGCTACACAGCCAATACTTGTTTGTAAAGATGTGAATGTAAAGCATTCTTTTAAGTATAACTAATGACAATCACTACACATTCAGATTGATGAATTGTATGGTTCCTCCACATTTTTTTTTTCCTCTTTTTCCCCACAGAGCTCAGACGTGAAGGTCCAGTTTGTTCTCGGTAACAAGGTGAGCCAGAAGTCACTGGGAACGAAGAGAGAGGGCTGCGTGTGGCGTACACACTTTTAATTGAGGGGAGGAAAATGTGCATCAGTAGTGTTGTGAGGGGCGGAGGGCGATCTTCAGAGGCCAATTAATTTGGAATACAAAGCAGCGGTGCAATCTGCTCAGATTTCTGTCTGGGTGCGTGGCTAGCTCACACCAGCCCCGGCTCTGACGCATCCAAGATCAAATTAATTTAAACACCACTCCACCCCCAACTCCAACTCCCCGAGTAGTAGCAACACTTCTCACACCGCACAATCTTTCACTGTCCCTACCCCCATTATTGCATCTGTGAACCATAGAAAAATCTCCCCTCATGGTGCAAATTCATACTATTATCCCACACAAAAATCACCACACACACATACACACACACACACATACTTTTTCTCTCCATCCCTGTTTCTCACAGTGCAACCCACAGAGAGGAGCCTCTCAACTCAGCCAAAAATAGCAAGACTTTCCTCCTCAGTCTGCTGTCTGTGTGCCCAGCAGAGAGACACACACTGAAATGGCCAAAGCTCAGCCACCCATTCCTAGATTTGGTCTACTAACTCTCTGTAGAGACACACAAAAGGAATCAGGACACTTGTGCACCCAGCAGTGCAATCTTGTTATACCTGCTGGCACTAAAAGTTCTTAATTCTTTTACAGTCTTTCAGCAGCAGAGAAAGACAAAGGTTGACGCGGGAGGTCAAGATGGGCTGTGAAGAAAGTCTGGATTCAGTCTGTTGATGATTTAAGTTTAATAGTGTTTTCATAGCTCCAAATTTAAGTTTCAGTAGGTTTTGAGTGGTTGTAGTAGTTGCAGCAACAACCCTCACTAGAATCTTAAATGGACTTTTTAAACTCATGATGAATGCTGTGCACTGGTGAGGACGAAGGTCTCAATAAGAATGGATCGAAAAGGAAATCCTGATATATGTCCGTGCTGATGAAGGCCCAAGTAAAAGCAAAGAGATAAGGAAGGCTTACAAAGAGGAGGAACCTAATTGCGGAGGAGAGAGAGGCTTGCAGGATTGAGCTCCTCTGTGAAATGGTTAATTTATAAGACCGGTGCCGGTGGTAACGTGACAGGCCGAGTAATGGTAAGGAATAGTTTGAAAGATTCCTTTGTCTCTCAGGTCAGGCATCCATTCACGTCACTCAATTCCCTCCTCTATCTTCTTTTTCTACCTACTCCTTTTTTTTCCTTTTTTTTTTCAGTGTCTCATCCTTTGTGGACACGTTTGTATCCCCATACCTCGCAGAAGTAATCAATCTTAATCACGGTACGAATTAGATATTTGCCTTGGCTGAGGCGGGGAGCAGCATCTCTGTGCTGGGTCGAGTTGTGTCCTGTTTACACTAAAGCCCGGGAGGTCTTTAGGAAATCAGGTTGGGATGAGGAACACCAAGTTGGCCTTTTAGAAAATGATACACATTATGATTCTGTTACTCTTTATGTTTTTATTTTCTATTTAACCTCCATTTTTATTCATGGTAAATCTGACAACAATCTTACTGTTGAAGTCGGCCTATCTCACTCTCAGTCGCCCTTGCTCCCTCACTCTCTCTCTCTCTGTCTCGCCCTTCCTCTCTCGCCCTCCCTCCTTCTTCCACCTCTCTCTATCTGTACCTCATTGCCAATGCAGGGAGCATAGCTGCAGCCATAGACCTCTGCGTGGAAACACCCAGCAGACAAGAAAAATGACGGCCGGCGCAATCTCATTTTCTGAGGGGCTGCAAGTCAGGCAGGAAATGGCTATTATTCCATCGACACTGTCGGTATTAAGTTATTTCCTTCTCTAAATACGAGAATGTTCATGAATATCTATTGAGTTCCAGGTGCGAGCGCTGGAGGTTTTGTCGCCACACACTCGGATGATTGCAGCCCTATATTCTGCCCGGTGCAGCCTCACTTCTGAGATTGAAGTGAAAGACAATGGTAGTGGAAATTGGCTAATAAATCCAGAGGAGGCAGTTTGAGCAATACTGCCAGCTCATGCATGCTTTTTAAGAAGAATAAAACCTCCTGGCTTTCCTCAACCTTATGCTTTTCTAAAAAGAGGTGACCTGGCTAAATGGCTAAATCTCCCTCACCAGGCCCAGGTGATGTACTTAACAGCTTTGCTTATGTTGGTAGGAATACAATTTTGCAGTGTGGTCAAAGGGATGCCAAAGTATATCTGTAGGTACACACCATCTATATTTCAAAAGAATGAGATTATACATTCCTGCTGATAAGTTTGCCAGAATCTGTGAGACAGAGAGCGCAGTGCGGAAAGAGAAGACGCTCATGACAGAACTAAGGCCCATTTGCATTTGTTCCGCATGTGCTTCTCTCATTCTGCCGTTGGCTGTGTGCTTTGTTAATCGTGAATCAGAGCCATATAGCTGCCAGTCATGAGCATGAGCAGGGAGGTGAAAGCCGGAGGAGGATGCCGAGAAAGGGAGGGCAGGAGAGCAAAGAGCCAGGGAAGGCTGTAGGATGATGACCAGCAGCCAATCTAGGATTTGAGTGACCAGTTACCTCCCACTGCACAGCGACACAGAAGGCAGCCGGCAGGACCAAAAAAAAAAAAAAAAAGAGAGAGAGAGCTGTGGAGCTCTGCTTACATGTGTCCAGTCAGAGGCAGTCCATCGTGGAGAGGAGACGGGGGCAGAATTGATTGAAGGTGGTGGACCATAAATGAAGGTATTGATTTCAGGGTCAGACTCGCAGGATGAGGTCTTGAAATAAATTGAAATAAACATATCAATACATCAAGTGTATTACACACCGAGCACACGCATACAGCCTCACAGATATATTATGAACCTTGTTTAGTCTAATAAATGGTTGATTAAAGCACAAGTAATTGCTTTTATACTGGAGATAACTGGAGGAAATAAGTAAACTATAGGCTGTCATTTCTGATTACGGTTGTTTTAAGCACCAGTTTTTAAGGAATATTACAAGCCTGCTGATTTAGGTGAATTAGGGATTATTGACTATAAAGAGGAGATGTTTTTCATCTCTTGGCAATTTCTGCAGTAATACAGCCACTACAATGTAGCATGTGCTTCTTTACACAGTCATATTATTATGTTTTAAAGTGAGTAACTTTAGTGAGTGAATTAATGTCATTTTGTCATTTATTATGTGCTCGCTTAAGAAATTTAGTTTTACAACACAAATTTGAGAATAAAATGATATGAATAAAAAGCAGATGTGACCGATACCAGTCACTTTTTGAAATTTGAAAATCCATCTCATCTGCATAATAAAAGAATAAAGAGAGCACTATAAAGTGAGCACTCAGGAAAGGTTAAAGCACTTCCAATTTATGGGTCAGAGGGAAACGCTTTAGCTGGAAGAGGGGGAGAAATTACTTGGCTGGGAGACCAACAGAATCTCAGTGTAAAGACATGGCAGCCAATTAAGAGAAAGGTCAGACCATAAAAGAGGAAGTAGCACAGGAAAGGCTCTGCACACGAGGCAACGGCATCTCTTCCTTTTCAACTATCTCTCACTCCACAATCTATGTGCTGCTCACAAAATGTCTTTATGTCTTTTATAATGACAATTTGTTTTATGAACCACGTTTCTTAGATGATTATTCAGATGAATAAAAATGTATGTCCAGCTGCAGGGGAATTGGCAGCCCAGACATGTTTAAGCATTACTGTATATTGGATTATACAGAAACTTTCTGAAGAGGAAGAAAATCAACAAGTTGTACACAAAAGGCCTGTAAACCCTGAATATCATCTAAGCTGCTAAACCAAGCCATCATGAGTGCTGATCTGCAGAACAATCATCTTTACTTAAATGTCTGTGGCCATAAAGATATAACAACTCTAAAATCGTTGCAACCTTTCTGTTTTGGCCTAATGAAATACAGACTTTCTCTCTTTTGTTTAAAAAATGCATTGCATATATACTTTAAACCTTCCCCCTTACTAGACTCCTTACTGGAGCCAGTTTCTGCTTACATGACCTCACTTAAAAATCAAAAACAAATGGAAATGCATAGAAATGAAAAAAAGTTAAGCACAGCACCACATGATCATATTATGACCACTTTCTTTTGTCATCTTTGGTGAGACGCACTTATTGCAGTCTTCAAAGTGTTCTGCCTGAGGATGATTTCGACATCAAATTGACTTGTTTAAGCCCAAATGCTAACTCATGCTAACTTCCCAGTTCTTCTCCTAATTCCAAGCAAACCACTATTTTACAACTTATATTTGGTGTCCACCAGAGGATTTCCCTGAGAGGCACTGAGTATGTGGAGAATCAATGCTAAAACCTTAAAAGAGCCAATTGTAAGTTTTGCTATCACTTGATAAGCTGCTTTTCCACCGCAGGAACTTTCCCCAGGAAAGTTACTTTAAACCTGTAATAGATTATTTTGTGGCCACTTGACGGCAGCACTAACAATCTGTAACTGCAACATTTACATTTACATATTATCACCTTTAAAGTTTAACTGGAAAATGTGTTAGCAAGTGTTTGCTTGTTTTACACATGGAGAATACAGGGAGTGTTCATTTGTTTTAGCTCTGTTTTGGTCTCTACCTGCTCCTGCGGGAAATATCAGGCACTTTGTTTTGCTAAAATGCACCACACTATCTATTTGCTGAGTTTGGCTCTCTGCCATTTGGTGCTGGGCAGGTAGCTTACAGTGTGTTTCTCGCTGTAAACAGCTTCCTGCTGTGGCTGAAAACAACATTGATGAGAATGATGAGAATGAAGTGAGAGAGTAACGTTGCATGCCAGAAAACACTGAGCAATGATCTGCAGGAGGGTAAGACTACATCCACACTGCTATTTTTTAGTTTTGCAACACATCGCTTTTGCTATGTTTAAGCCTGGTGTCCACTACAGAGTTTTCAAACCTCTAAAACCGACAGTTTCGGATACACTGCTGACTCTGTTTTAGTTTGAAAAAGCTTTAGGGAAGAAAGAGACCTTTGGAAACGATGATGGAGACACCCACGGTCACTCCTTGATTGGGCCTTATGTGCAGTTTAATTCTGTGTTTTAATCCTACAACTGTCTTTGTTGTTCTTTGTTCTTATTATTTTCCTTCCTGTTTACACCGGCTCACGCATGCCCAGTGTATGTGAATGGTCGTCTGGACGGAGATCGTTTTCTTTTTAAAACGATGTTTTAAAATGAAAAAATGTAGCACTGTGAACATAGCCTAAAAACTCTTCATAGAGCTGACAGGGACAAAGGAGTTAGATGATAAATCTTTTCATCAGTACCGGTAATCATCTGACCCATTTTTAATGTAAGAATATAGATTGTAGACGATTTAAAGAACTTGATTTAGATTGGATGCATTTTCGCAACTACTGTAAATTATGATTATTTTTAAGTCATAAGTAAAAATCTACATAATGGAATGACAAGTT
Source organism: Seriola aureovittata (assembly GCF_021018895.1). Lineage (NCBI taxonomy): Eukaryota > Metazoa > Chordata > Actinopteri > Carangiformes > Carangidae > Seriola > Seriola aureovittata. Next base: position 10,270,793 of record NC_079368.1, read on the forward strand.
TGGCCACCAAATCTTGCACTCCAGCCAGAGAAACAGCCCCATTATGACGGACTGATAACGTTTCTCATTCAGTGCTAATGAACAAGTTGGGAATTAAACGTTCATTGTAATAATTTCATCTGCAGCGGTTAACTGTAGGCTTCCTTCACAAATCTGTCTCCAAGCCACAAGAAAACAGTTATTTAACCGTGTGCATTAAACTTCAGCACACAGACACACACACACACACACAGTGAGTGAGAATGATTTAAGATGCTGGGTGGTTGGTGAGGTTAAATGTCCCCCTGTAGTTTTGTCATGAATAATACTGAAATGGCTTGTAGAAATAAAAAGGGTTGAGATATCATTCTATTCCTCCTCTGCTCCTTGATTAATGTGGTCATGTATGTATGCATGTATGCATTTCTGTGCCTGTGTGTATTTCCTTTTTTGATCCCCTCCACATCACAGCACAGACCTCCTGTTCCTCCAGGGGCTTCAGGCCGCCCTCTCAGCTTCAGCAACAACATCACAGGTCGCTCCACAAGACCTGCCCAGCAAGAAGTGAGATCATCATGGCTGTGAAACAGTCTCATTTTGAAAGGCTTCTGGTTCCTTCTTCCCGCTTCCCTGGACACAGCCTTTGCCTTCACCTTAGGACCAGTCAACCATGGCCTCCGTTCCCTGCCTCATTTGCCGAATATAGTTTCTGCTTTGTCCAAGTGGTGGCAGGTGGGGGCGGGGGGGGGGGGGGGGGGGGGGGGGGTTGTCAGGTCCAGCTAATCTCAGAAAGGAAGGAGCATACCGGGGAAATACTATCACTGGGAGCATATGCGTTCAAAAGGATGGGAGTCTTTTGGAGTCCTAGATTACATTTGCAAAGGTAATGAGACAGAACAAAAGCTGTCTAATATCAAGCTGTTCAAATGTATTCCTCATGTACTTAACACTGCTTTTTGCCCAGAGGCTGAGAACCAGCAGTGATTATATTTTTCCTCTGTGTGAAACCAAAATGTGATATTTGTGAAGTTGCATCCAAAATGAGAAGTCCAACATTAACAGAAACCACATACAATTACACAACTGAAATAACACAAACTTAAAGAGAAACTGTTAGGTTAGTAATACTGTAAGGACATTTGGTAACATACAGTAAATCATTGCTTGACTACTGAATCATTTTTGGAGACTTATCCTGAACCGAAATGTCTTCTTTTTGAAAATACCTCTCTTTGTTTGGTGAGAACAAATCTGCCAAAAACTCAATATCATTCATTCAACACCAAAGTTGGGCTGACATCAATACGTGGAAACAGTGACACCTTGCCCTGTCCTCGCTCTGCACCCCCTTCTGAGCAGCTGGCCAGGCACATGGGCATGGGAGCGTGGCATGAGGAATGACATGTGTAATGGGAAGTGGCGTGACAATTAGGGTGCTTATGTGGTACTGGAGGTGGGCTGGGTGTGGAAGGGCAGCCAGGATCCCTGCTGCACTAAAAACCGGCATGATAGGTCTCTAACACACAACAAAATGTATAACACATCTCTTCCAGTGTACCTTAACAGTTTGCTGGGGAAAATGTAAATCATTCAGCAGTAGAGAATATCAAAATGGCAGTTTATCTAGATGAATATGTTGCATTATATTGTTTTAAGCATGTCTAAAGTGCCATAAATTAGTTAACAGGAAATAATCTGGACATCAGGGATTGAATACAGTTCACAGCCTCATCATAGTGAGGCCCACTGCCAATTATTCACTTGGACTTTCTGCCAAAAAGGACAAGGCAATGATGAATTATGAGAATGATGATGAAATGGAGAGGAAAATCAACGCCTTATTAAATTCAGAAAAGGCTGAGACTGAAATATCTAAACATATATTACAATTCACTGTGGCTCTTTGACCTCTGCAAACCACTTTCCTTTCTCCACTGCAAAGAGTCCTGATCCTGGGAAGTGACAGCACCCTGACACCCTGTCACCTCACCGCTCTCTCTCTGAGGAGCTCCTCCATTGTATGTTTCTCATCTGTGAGCCTCCAGAGCTGACGAGAGAACAACTGGCACTGTCCTGTCTAGTGCCTCTGTCTGTTTGCCCCCGCCCCCATATTCAGTAACAGCCAGGAGTAGTGCCATCACTTGTGGTGATGTTTTTTTTTTTTTTGCATGATTGTTAAAAGTTGGTACTGGTCAAATGGTGTGTCGAAAGTTAGTTTTCACATCGATAACTTTAGTTTTGCATGAGTTACAATATTTTCATGGTATTTCACAGTTTGACTCACAGTTAAGCTTACCTATACCTACAGGCTCACACGCATAAATCTCCAGCACAAACCATAACCGGGGCGTAGATGCCCATGAGAATCAAGATCATTCATTTTGAGCCTGTTTCCAGAGCAGCTAAGTTGTTGAAGGATGAAAGATGATATGCTATTAAATATTTGTAAGCACATACACAAAGAGAAACAAAAACAACAAAAACAATGCGTGTGTGCACACATGAAAGGAAGAAAGATGATAACCATGGGCTAATCCTGCATGTGTTTATGAACATTAGTGCACAAATACTGCATGCACACAATGAACAGTAACTACATCTCCCACTTATATTCATAATTTAAATATGTGCATCTCTACATATTCAACACATGATTATACATGCCAGCACTGTTTAATAAAACATTCGTTTAATCTGAGTATAATATGGATGATTCCATTTAAAATGTTAAGTCTAAAAGTTGTTAAAAACTCTGTTGTAACTTGCAGGACTCACCAATTACATTTCAACTGATTTCAACTGTCTTTGGCTCTTACACTTCAACCGAAACTGAAAGCTGTTCTTCCCATACTATATTTCACATGCGAAGAATCAACATTTGAAGATATTTTAACCTGTTTACAGCATTGTTCTTCTTTAGAGAGCACATTAGATTTTCTTCTAGTTTTTACTAGTTTTGAGTGCAACTCTTTTATCTATTTTAAATTTAAAACTTAAAGGCGAACACCACCAATTTTACAAAGTCCGTTTACATCTCTGGTTCTGCTCTATCGACTTTGATCCTTTTTTTAAACTGTCCATTGTGAGTCAGACAAGAGTTATAAGAGTCCGATTGTAAATCAGCGGAGTTAACCACTGATGGCTAAAGCTAAATCCAAGCATGAACATGTGACAGCACAAACTAGCAGACAAGATGCCTTCACTATCGCCACTAACTGAAGCAGCAAGTACAGAGCACATGGCCTGATCAAAAAAAAAAAAGTATAAGTCAGATAGAGTTTGTGAACCATAAATATCTGCCCATTAGTGAAGATATATTAAAATATTGGCAGATGAGTCTCTGTCTTGAGCATGGTTTACTCAGTGTTTAGGGTTAAAGGTTAAATGTCTCTTGGTAGGTCGTTTACTTCAGGTCCTGCTGCAGTTAGGACTGTACAGTATAGGGGCCATGCTGCTCTTTAGACAGCAGAGCAGAATGGGAGGCTACGGTACAGAGGCCTCACTCTAGGGGTCTAGGGTTTTGGCAGCAGAATGTGTTTACATTGTAATTAGGACTTAATTGTCCTAATTAGAATCCCCAAACCCTGATTACTCAAAGCCTTGAAACCTGCTGAGCCAAACGGCTTGACTCCGCTTCAGTCGTCAACCTAGACACCCTGCATAATGCTTGTTCCAAGAGCATGGTGTAATATTCATATAATTTTCTGAAAGACTCTGATGACTATGAAGGGACTACTCAAAACTGCCCAGGGAGCATTGAGAAAAATGGATTTCCTGGAAATGTGTTTCTTGCCTTAGGCTGGGAATATGTTAGTGGAGGAAATCATATGCACAGGCCTGTATACAGAGGGGAGGCCTTTATCACAAACCACATCCTACTGGACTTTTCTATTGATTTTTATTGAGCAGATTTTATGAGATCAGTTTTCATACCATCACATCACATTTTCCTTTCTTTCCCTCCAACCCCTGTTCCCCTGTTTCTTTTCTTTTGTCTGATTCTCCTTCACTGACTTCTCCAAAATCAATGTTATGGGCATCTGTCCTGGCCTCTGTGGCAACAAGTGGAACATAAACACACCTGTCTCCCTCACCCTCTCTACTTGCCCTCATGGGGCTGCTAGGCAGAAGGCCCCATCAACGGCCCATCTGAGCCCTGTAACCAGCACTGCCAAGCCCACGTCCCAGTAGAGCACACTGGGCTGACACTCCAAACGGTGTGTGGGGAGATTGGGCAGACTGGGCGGCCGGCTGGCTGCTGGTGCTGTGCTGGAGGGAAACATGGAGCATGTCAAACCACAGCCAGTCTCTCCTGGGGCTCCGCACGGCTGGACGGGCCTGACGTTCTCAGGCACAGGGGGGATGAATTGATCCACAGCCAAGTCATGAGAGGCCACCACACATCAATGATAGCAAGGGAGGAGCACAGCTCAATGTGTTCAGTGCTGTTAAACTGTGAATTTTGACATATTAAACATGTCAGACTTCCACTTCCTACATTTTTGTTCAGGCTGCAAGTTCAGCAAATATGCATGGGTATAATTTGGAAAGATATGCTGAGACGCTACTTTATTAAAGTCAAACTGAAATTCACATTTTTTGGCCAAGAAATCAGCATAGTGTGCTTGTTTTGACTTGTGTACTTACATGGTCAAAACTGTACAGTACTTACTTCAGTTCCAACAACCACACAAGCACTTAACCAGTTGGGGGGCTCACGATGTTAGCCAATGTTTAGTCCTAGCTGTGATTTCAGAAATCCATATGTTACTCATCATGATTGAAATCACAGAGTAACATACAGAGTGCAAAGGTTACAGTAGTACCCAGTGGCGCGCGGTGACTTTTACAGCAGAGCCGAAGAACCACAAACCACCATCTCAATGTGCAATTCAGCTGTTTGCTAAACCGACAAGAAAAATGGACCAAACTAAAACATACCTTTTCAGGACAGTATTTTCCTGCCTCAATATGCCGTCTCAAACTTCTCAAACTTACTGCAGATCTTATACAGAGAACCCTACACCTTGATTAACAGAAAGGAAAAGATATTAATATGAAAAGCAGAACAGAATTAAAAAGCTCGGGTATTATATCACATGGTTAGCTGTAAATATGTCAACTGAATATTTATGTATTTGAAAGCTTTCCTTGCGAAAGGAGTTATTAAAAGCTGTTCCTCAATACACCCTAACTCCTCGCCATAGCATTGATTACTATGACAAATTATACCAACTTGAGATGGTAAATCACAGTGTAACGTGCTCATATACATGCTACTAATTTTCCAATGCACAAGTAAAGTTTCCACACGCATCTGCTTATGCACTATGATAACTGATCTCTGAACGGTGGAAGCTGAGTCAAGGGCACTTTGACAAGCACACTTGTCTGTAGCTAGCTATAGCTAGTCCCCATCAAAGATCCCAGGATTATCCACAATGCACATGCGCAAATGTCCAAGAGATGCTGCTCCCCCCCTCTGCTTGACAAGCACCAGCCTTTGTCAATGGGACATAACCACAAAAATGACAGGAATGATAAAATGATGATTGACGTCTATCTTTAGCTTTAACTGGTCACTGCTAGCCCTCCTTGTCACCACTGGTAGCCTACTACCCATTTGTTGGGGTTTAGAGAGTCAGTTCTCTAGTCACTGGTCACTAGACCCCCGTTACACAGCAGACGTAACAAGCAAAAAGCACCATCTACTTGGAATCGGTGCTAATTTTTGCAGGTTTCTTCTTTCCAAGTAGAAGTTAGTTAACCTAGCTTGCTAGCTTCCTCTTTCCAAGTGGAATACAAACTTACCTATACAATTGGTCTTCCCGAATGTTAAATGATGTAAAGGGACAGATCTGCTTAAATAGCTAAAGGCAGGCTACATCACCAACATTATGAAACTAAACACAAAGAATTTACCTTGTGCTGTAGGTTCAACGTTCATAGGTTATACATGGCTAAGACACCCACCCAAATGATACTGCATAACTGCATTCAACATCATTAGGCCAACAGTTATATTTCCTTAGACAGAAAGTGATGAAAACTCAAAGTTAATTTCAGATGTAAAACTTGAACCCACCTTCCAACAATAAGTTGTATCTATAAATGAACATGTTTGACTGCGCAGGGCCACACAACACATTGTTGAGATTTGCCAATTGGTAATAACACCCATCTCAGAGACATTAACTTATATCTTTGTCTCAGGTGGGTCTGAGAAAGAGGTTAACCCAGCATCAGTGTGATCACAGTCCACACTGAGCGGGTGTGTGAGAATGAAAACACTCTTCATTGTTTAAATCATATTTAATTTCTTCTGCAAAAAAACACAAAATGAACTGAAGTAAAACATGGGGACAGAGATCTGTGCTTAGCCCACACCGCTCGCTCACATCATTTAATGAACCAAGTCCTCTCACTAATGAGGCTAGCAAAGGACTCAAGGGTCAAGTTCTCTCCTTCTCTTGCTCTCTCTCTCACACACACACACACACACACACACACACACACTTTGTCTGCACTTACTCTCATTTTTGAAGCTGTCTATATTTAAAAAAAAAAAAACGCAGCAGCAAAATTTAGAGGCTCTTAGTTAATTAGTAAGGAGAGGTCAGAGTCTCTTCATTAACTTGTTAAGTTCATTAACCTTCAATGACACCAGGTGGAGAAGTTCCTCTTTCATATCACATCACTGTGGGAAACTACACATTTATGACCTCAGGAGATGCCATCTGCCATTCTAGCGTTATGAAGGCTAAAACTGTTGGTTACATGTTATGAGAAATAATGGTGCAGAGTGATTAGCTGAGTCATGTTTGAAGCTGTTGTGAAGTAAATGCAGTAACAGCGCAATTCAAATATTATTGGCTTTACCAGAAATCATTACTCATATACTATTATGTTGCTTAGCGACCTGTTCAACAGCTATGTTGCTGGGGAGAATATTATGATTATTATTATTATGAATTATAAATTAACTCATGCTTCATGGCTTGCCTAATAACAGATGTAAACCTTGGCCTCTCTTGGCTTTTTGTTGAAATATCTGATGCTGTGAAGCCTGAGTGAAACAGAATATGGAAGTGGATTTAGACAACCAATCAGCATTAGAGGGATTCTGACAGGAGATCCTGACAGGAGAATAGCTTTGTCATTCCTAAGAAGATTTTTTTTTTTTTTCTATAAGTCAAATAGACATAGCTGTTACCCTACAGTCTGAGGTAGAAATTCTGGTGATGAATCTTGTATCTGTATACCTGAAGCCATCCTTCAATGAGATGCATACACAATAAAAGAAAATAATGCCTACATGCCCGCACACACACACACACACACACACACACACACACACACACACACACACAATCACATTCTCCATCTCTGCAGGTGCTGTCATGGGCCCACTCTTCAGCCTCCCATCTTTTCCCCAGCTCTCTTCTCCTTCCTTTGTTCCCAGACTGCACACCGTCATGTCCAGGTCTCGCCTCTAGGGAGTTGAGCCTGGCAGGAGGCTTGTTTTCAGAGCTTTGCTCTTTTTTCCTTTCCTCCTCTTTTCCTTTCTCCTTCCTGGGTTTTTTCGTCTGTACCGGTGCTGGCTAATTACCGGCGCATTCTCCTCCTGCCAACAGCGTGCTGCTGCTGTCGAGCGCCTACCCGCCTCCCGCCCTCCCCCACCACCACCACCATCACCCCCTCCTCCCCCACTTCTCTGTTTCTCTCTTCCTCCTCACTAGGAGCGAGCAGAGGAAGGAGGTGGATGGGAGGGCCGGGGTACAGATGTGTATTAATGAAGCAGTGAAGGGCAGGGGGTGACTCATAGAGAGGGAGAGAGAGAGGGAGGGAAAGAGGAGCAAGAGGCTATTTGCATGCAGAGACAACGAGATTCACCACTTCTACAATGCCTTTCTCTCTATCTATCTATCTCTCTCTCTCTCTCTCTGTCTATTTGTCTCTCCCTGCACATCCTCCTCCTATCATCCTGCATTCTCTCACTTTCTATCTCTCTCTCTCTCTCTCTCTCTCTCTCTCTCTCTCTCTCTCTCTCCTCTACCTCCTTGCCTCTCTCCTTTGCTCTCCGGCTTGCTGCCACTGCTGATTTGAATAATTCAGCACAAGCCGGTATTCTCCAGGGCCCCATTGTCTGTGCACGGCAGGAGAATGAGAAGGAGAGAGATAGAGAAAGAGAGGGAAAGAAGAGAGAGGGGGGAGTACAGGGCAGTGTGCGTGTATAAGTGTGTGTGTGTGTGTGTGTGTGTGAATGTGCGTAAACGGCGGGGGGAGGTGGGAGGTCCATCCTGCCTGCCTTCACCTAGCTGTGGTGTAAATCAGCACTAATGAGGTAGAGGAGGAATACCTAGGCCTCGTAACTGACTACAGAAGCCTTTGCCATGCAAGCACACTAATGCGCACAGGTAGACACACATTTAACAGTCTACATGCACACAACAGCTCTACAACCTTCACTGCTCTGCTGTGTTTCGGTTATTGACTTGTTGCTAACCCTCACTCCCATGTGTGCTCAACCCGTCGCATGTTCAATGTCATCCTGCAGGAGGGGGAATATTGGCAAAGAGAGCAATGGTTTCAACAAACACAAGAAAAACAATCGGCGTAGCTGATCAATAGCACCATTGTTAAGGTCATATGTTTGTAAGTAGTCAGCAAACACAAAAAAAATTGTCATCTTATTTGCATTAATCACGCTGAATTCATCATCTTGCAAAGTGAAATTGAGAAAAACCAAGATGACACCCTTGACACTGACTTATTGCTGGCATTAAAGTGAAACACTTTCTGCCTTTTGCAGCGTGTTGGTTTAAATATTATTAATTTCACGCAGCAGAATTGATACTCAGTGAAATGGCTCTGTAATGCAGAAGTAATCTCAAAGAATAATCTCAAAGATTTAAAAAAAAAAAAAAGTTTTCTGCGGGAATGTGTGTCTCCTCTCTGGAGATTTTCTGATGTAATACTTTTGCCATAATGTTGTGACAAATTGTAGTTTTTACAGCTGCAAGAAGAAGAGTACGGATTGCATGTTTAATTTGGTACTAAAGAAATTTGTCTGCCTATCACAGGCCATTATTTGACATTTTCAACCTTCCCATAAATAGATCACCAGCTTCAGATTGAACCCTGGACCACTGGAGGGTAAAACCCAAACTGCTGAGTACAGAAGACACAACAGATGCTCTCTCATTCTGTCTCTATAGTTCTCTTTGACTTTTGCACTTTATTTTGCTTTTAAACCGCATTGATCTTCACCTCACATCTTACCTCCTGTCAGCATAACCCTTCCTTCTCACCATCCACCCACTGACTCTGTTAAGGGAGGGGTGGGGGGGTGGGGGGTGGGGGGCAAAGACTGTCCTGTCCATGGGAACTTCCCCAGACAACAGGCACAACACAAAGACTGGACTCAGATCAGCTGAATGTGACAAAGCTCCAGAGACTGCAGTCTACACTGCAGCTTCTTCACACCCTGGTGGTGATTTGTTCCCATAAGAAAATATGTCAGTAATAGCTACACCTTCATGAATATGGACCAATGTGGAAGCTTTGTACTGTCTACACAGTGACTTCAGTCAAGTACCTCTCTCTTAGGAGATGACATACTAGCCCGTCAGATGTAGGGTTTTTAGTTTCTCAAGAAAAAAAAAAAAAGAAAAACATATAATGTCTAGACATCAAAGGAATGACGCAAATGTTGTGAAAGGGCTTTCTTTTGTAAGTCTTGTGAACTTGCTGTCAGGCATGGGTAAAATGTGCATTTTAAAACGTTTGGGAGTGTAGATTCAAAACTAAGTATTGCATATTATTTCTATCAGCACGGCTTTAGTTCTATATTTGGCTCCTGTGGGTGAAGAACTCAAATAAAAAACAATGAGCATGGGGGAGGCATGATCACAAGCTTTTTTATATACAGGAGCTAATTCCCTGGGTACATTTTACAACTGTAATAATATAATCTAGGGAACATTTATTGGGTTGTTTATCTGAAATAACAAGCTAACAACGTGTTAGATAGGCTCAATTAACCAGCAAATCACAAAACCAGCGTAATGTCGGTGCCTTCTCTTAATTTTCTCTTTCCTCAATTTCTGCTCCTTTGCTATTCTCCACCCACATCTAGTTAAGAAGTCTAAACCATGAGGTGTTTTTAGCCATCAGGAAAAGGGAGACTTTACTTCACATTAACAAGCTTCACATGATGAATGAGGCCACATGAGTATAATGGTCAAATAATCAGCTTCAGGAATTTGCTCAATGAATCAAACTCTATCCCTGGAATAATTTCGCTCGGTGAGAGGAAAGACCAGAGACTAACTTTTCACTGTTTGCACTCTGGGCCCTCTCACTTTGTCTGCGCTCCCCCATCACTCGCCTTGCCAAAAGCATCGACTGGAGGGGGGAGGAATTCCTCCAGGCGCACTGCAAATTTGAGAGAAAGATCGAGTTAAAAAAAGGGGGAAAGAAAGGCCAGAAAAGAGAAAGACAGAACTGTAATAAAATGATGTAAATGATGTTACAGCCTGTATGGCTGTCATGGTTTAGCTGGTATCTCGCAATTATAAATTCAGTCATCGTTTTGCTCATCAGAGAGTTATATAGGAAAGAAAAAAAGAAAGAAAGAAAGAAAAAAAGAAAGAAAGAAAGAAAGAAAGAAAGAAAGAAAAAAAGAAAGAAAGAAAGAAAGAATATATTCAACATCTGTTGTGCAGCTGGGAGTATTTCTAAGGGTCGCCAGGAGAAAAAGGAATTAAACACAAGGAGGAGGAGGAGGGGACGCTCGGAGAAGGCTGGGAGAGAGGAGAAACACGGGATCCAAAATGGCTGGATTGGATTAAAATGGCAGTAGTAAAGCAGCACCTTTTATTTACACAGTCATATTAGCCGGGTTGAGCTTTCATGTCAAACAGGACTTACCTCGCTGCCATGGGTAACTTTGGATGACAGCATGCAAAGTCTGGTTGTGAACCAGACTTGTATGCTGACCTTTATAGTAAAGTCTCTTTTTCCTGTAAAGGGTTGGTAATTTGCACCCTGAGTAAAGTTTCACCTAATAAGTAGCAAATTTACAGCATGTAATGGCAGGGGTTCATGTAACAGAGGTCTGTAGTTACTGAAAGCAAACTGAAAGTCCACATCCTTTCCCTGATAACAGCTTCTCAACAGGTGTAAAGTGGCAGTAAAAAAAAAAAAACGGGCCACACACACACAAACACACACACACACACACACACACACACACACACACCACACTGTGTGGCAGAGTGGGGACCCAGCCCCGAGCTTGGCCAAGCTTTGTCACTCCTACAGGCCCTGACAGTAATCAGGAGGAGAAGTGAGTGCTGAGGAAGTGTCAACAGAAACAAACCCTGTGCTTCGTTTAGGCCAGATTGAACTGATAGCTCATTGCCAGTGACATAATTTAGATGAATGGTGGGTGCAATCCATCAGAAGAGTATCGCTGGTCTGGGTGCGAGTGTGGGGAAGAGGAGGGGTGCGACCCTCTTTGTGCCTGGCTGCCAGTAGGGATCCCATTACCTTACACCTGTTAACAACACCAATCCCCCTTTATAAACAGTAAAGTGATCCTTTTATGGAAGGTAGAGGGACGGAGAGAGACAGACGGAGAGAACGAGACAGAAAGAGAATGTGGAGAATGTGAGTGGAAAGAGCCAAGAGGACAGATGAAGCAGAGGAATAAAGAAATGTTTTCTTGTTTGGTTCTAGAGAGACTAGCACCTCTGGACATGATGGATGAACCCAAGGTCTGGAGAGACAAGTCATGGACAGATGGCTCAGAAACACACTCTAATTCCAACACAGCTGCCTCCAGACTAAAGCAAGAGGGACATCTAGTGGTGGAGAGTGCAACTACGCCGTAACTATCTATTACCCCATCCTGAACTGATGGAAACTTAATCCAAAAATCTCAAGCAGATGTTTTAAATGTCAAGTTTCAAAAAGCCATCTGTAACATTTTGAGAGGATGTTATTAATTTAGCTGATTAGCTTGCAATGAAAAGATTACTCACAAATATAAATCAAAGTCTTCAGAGTGGAAAACATCTCACGTCACTTTTAAAGATTGGAACAAATGGTGAGTAAATTCAGACAAGTGATAGTCATTTCAATTTAAATAATAAAAAATGGATATACTGTACATATATGTATGTATAACACTTTAATGCTTTGTGTATAAATTTGAATCCGGACGATATAACTGAGTACTTTGTCTATATGTTAAGCTGACTGAAGAGGTGCAGTTGCTATTCCAAAGGTAGAGTGAATGTAGCTTCTTTGGCTGAGTCACTTGTGACTGATTAGTCACACGAATGTGTTAACACATTAAGTATAGTTAGCTAAATATGATCTGTGTGATCACCCTACAGAGGGCTTCAGTTGTTGGAATTAGTCCTCAGTTTTATAGGAGCAGGAGAAGGACTTACAGTGTATCACAGACAAAATAATTCAACCTTATTCAACCTTTGTGTAGAGACGGTTAACATGATCATTTCATTAAAGGACTTAAAGGAAGCTGATGAGATAGTTACGTTTATGAACAATCAACACTTTTCAACATCAATAATTCAATCATATTCATAATTCATCATTAGCTTCTTTTTTTTCTCCTCCAAATTCAAAATCTGCATCAGCAAAGGAGGTTTTTATGTTGTAATGTGGCACCAGCCAATCACATTCCTCAGGATGGCACTTATGATGTGTTTTGTGCTACTAAGATGAGCATTCAGCCATGAAACAAACTGTGGGATACAGAAAAGGATTTGTTATGGTGAGCAAGTGGCAATTATCTGCCCCTGAAACACAATTTTTTTCTCTCTTTTTTTGGGGTGGGGTGGGGGTGGTTTGGTGGAGGGGCACTATTATCCCTCAATGAATGGCTTTTGCACAAAAATGAAAAGAACAACTATTGGGTAAAAGCAACTGCGTCAAGCAGTAATTGCCCTTTTTCAGACAGTGAAAATAATAGGCCAAAAATCAAAAGCTGTCCAAAATTTGACTAAATTACCCTCCTATAGCAGGAGAGAGGGTTTATATTCATCACTGAACAATAATAAGAGTCAAAAAAACACAGAGCAGTGACCTGGCAGGTTTTAAGGTAACCATTAACTGTTTGATAGCTTTAGGGGCCACAAGTATCTACATGCTTTTGTCATTATTGTTCAGTTTTCACTGTCAACTTGAATTATTTTGGAGGAAGCAAATGGGGCTATTTTCTTGGCAGATGGCTGTTTTTCAGCGAGTTCTCTTCAGCTTTAGTTTTACATTGTTTTCTACTGACTTATCACAGGTGAGGAGAGTTGCAACATCACATCAACGCTTTGGGACAGAGGTGTGGACAGACTCTCATTCCTCTGCTTTTTTGAAATGGCTGTGTCAATGGCTTTCCAGCTGCTGAACTTTTCTTATTGTGAAAGAGCTATTCCTTATTTTGGCTAATTCGGTTTTGTTTTGAAACTAATTTTAGAAGACAAAGCCTCAGATTGTGTTACAGAAGCTATATATTAATATATCTGGAAAAATGCTATAATTTTAAGTTTAGTATCTTAAATGAATTCTGTATGAAACACTTTTTGGTGATTAACAATGTTTGTGAAAGAAAAACACGCAAATCTCATAGTTAATTATGAGTCTGCAAGAAGATGGTTAACTTAGCTTAGCAGTAAACTGGGGGCAGCTAGCTTTCTCTGTCCCCACCAAAAAAATCAACTTCCAGCACCTATAAACTAACATGTTGTATCTCTTATATTTTAATCCAGAAAATATCAAAATAACACATTGTGGTTTTACGCAAGGATATGTCCCGCACTAAGCAACAACAAGACGACCAGTTTTTGTGTTTATTAGCAGGCGTGGACTGTAGATGTGCTGTTACTTTTGAACAGACCTATGCTGGCTGTTTCCCCTTGCTTCCACTCTTTGAGCTAAGCTAGGCTAACATGCATCTGGCTGTAGCTTGAGCATGGTATCAATCTTCTCATCTAGCACACAGCAAAATAGCAAATTTCCCAAAATGTTGAACTATTCCTTCAACATGGCAAAGTAATACCGAATGACAGCAGTTTCCACAAACTTGGGAGAGTGAAACTAAATATCACAGTCATTAGTAAAGCCATCAGAAATGTTGAATGTTGTTACGTGATGCATGTATAATAGCCTATTAGTGCCGCGTACAAACCTGTGGGAGCTATGAAAGTGTTAAACTGTGTGAACCTGTAACCTAATTCAGGAATGTTTTAGGGTCTAAATGAAGTATTTCATATTTCCACTGTGCTAATGACAGTGCAACTAATTCCCTCCATTTCTATCTCATCAGTCCACAGTATAACTTATCAATGAGTTTGTGTAAATGGCAGTGTGTGGGAGCACAAGTGGTGCAGCCCAACTAACAGCATTCATCCTCAGAGGAGTTTCTCCCGTCCTCCTCTTTCTCCCCCTCCTGCCTTCCCCCCCTTCTCTTCTCCATCTCTCCCTCTCTTTTCACTCTCATATTGTGTCTCTAACGAGTCACGTCCATCTAGCAATTATTATGAAATTAAAGCTATTTTCCATGGCCGATGTTTGCCCCGGTAATAACCACGCCGAGATAGGCTTCATTCATTTAGCATTTTAGTTCAGCTCAATTCCTGTCGCATTAGCAAGAGGAGCAAAATCAGAGTGTCACTCAGATATTCTGCTTAATGGTTTGGCGATGGCCTGGCCTTTTTTTTTTTTTCTCCTTTTCCTTTCGCGATCCTCCTAACCCTATCTCCCTGCCAATTACACTGTTTAATCTATATGTAGATAATGGTGTCCAGGACCTCCCTGTTGAAATGTCAGGTGTGAAGAGGTTATTAGCTAACTTTTAATTACTGTCCATCATTCACCAGCCAGTAGGACAGATTGGCCCTCTCCGACTGTCCGCTTATCTAGTCTCTGAATGTTGGCTGCAGGCGGGGAAAAGAAAGACATTTAGGAAGCACCAGGTCTCTGACTTAATATCACTATTTTCACACTATTAACAAGACTTAGTGTTTGGAAGAATGACGTGGGAGGGAGGAGAAAATGGTGTGACCAAGCAGATCATGTGTCAAATAGTTTAATGGAAGCAGATCATGTGTCGAATAGTTTAATGGAAGATGATTTAAAAGTTTAGAAGCAGAAAAGGATGACATGAAGCAAGAATCAATGGAGAGAAAAGTAGCTGTAGTATAACACTGCACAGTACTCTGCTGCAAGTATGCAAGTAATTTTGCATCAGCATGAGGCAGAACCAGAATCTGTGCTGTCAGATTTTCCAAAATACTTGAACCATGTTATGTTTTGTGGTTCTGCAGACGCAGTCATGTCAGTCCTTCGATCGTCTCGTTGGTCTGAAGAAGTTGCAGCTTGGTTAAAACAGAGATTGTCCCTGTTCATAGAGATTAGCTACATTTTCCCTCTTTAAATGTTTTAAAAGTCTGCAAACCATTTTCTTGAACTCCCCCTGCCCTAGTGTTAAAGCCCCTATTGTACATTTAAAGACCTGCAACCCCTGACCCAAATTCTGCTGCTCTCCACTTTCATTCCTGCTCTCCAATACTTGTACTGGGGCCCAAAATAATACGAATGCCGGCCCCGAGCTATAAGCTCTGTCTCCATTCGCTATGTAGTAGATTGCAAGGGCTAACTTTACGAAACATGAAGAAATACGCAACATACTTGGATTTTTAAAAAGGAAAAAGACTAATCAAGAAAGCACGGTTGATGAACTGGAATTTTAACATTATCACACTTTGCATTATGCAACAAAGTCACATATTTCTACATAAGCTAACACCTGCTGGTGTCCACTGGAGGTGACTTACAACTTTTAGTACAATACATTTTTTGTGAAATACAACTCTAGCAGTGAGACAGACCTATTTAAACTCTTTTTTTTGTTGGGGGAGGATTGTGTCAGTGGAGGTTGTTGTGATGCTTGCAGTTGACATTTTGCATTTTGCAAGAATGAATTTGTATGATTTATCTAGTTAACTCCATCTCCAGTATATTTAGATAAATAAAGAATCTCACCACTAAATTACACGGGTTATGTGTATTTTGTGAATATATATAGTACGGACACTATACATTGTTTAAACTTCTAAAATACCTTTAACTGAACACTGAACACATATCAAGCCAAAATAAGACCTGTGCCCCAAAAATAGAGAACCCTCAACAATATCATAGCCTTTCTCACGTCTTCATTCCAGCTACAAGCAGAGACACACACACAAACATACCTGCAGGCAGAGCAATCTCTATTCAGCCCTTGAACTGCCTTTGAGCGGATTTACTATTTTAAACTCCGCAGGGCCAAGTGCTGCTGATTACAGCGCCACAGAGAGAAATACTTCCCAAGCTCACTTTTTCTTCTTCTCCCTCGCCATCTTTTACAGCTTACAGACAAATTCCGTTGGAGGCAGTGAGCTGTTATTCCAGCAGACATCCTCCCTGTGATGGAGGCTCTGGTTACAGAGAGCTGCTTCTGGATCACACATATAAACACAGACACACACACACACACACACACACACACACACACACACACACACATGCACACATATTCACTGTGCTCATACATTCCTCATTTTATTCAAGGAAAGAGTAAAACGGAAATAGATAATTGGTAAAATCTCCAGAAATTGTGAAATGATGAGATATCCTAATTGTGGAATTATTTCTTGCCAGCCCGCACACTTTTTTTGTTTCATCTCTACGACTCTCTGTCTCTCTCTGTCTCTCTCTCCCTCTCTCCCTCTCTGGGCCACAAATGTCTCTGTGGCATCCAAGTCCCCGTAAAACTCAAGCATTAGTGTGTTTTCAAAACTAACCATTCACTAGAGAACATCATTAAGCCGATTAATGTTTTTCATCCCAACATACTTGCCTTTGAACTGGAGTTTGTGTGATATTTAAGACTTTAAGTGGAGCCTCACTGTTCTGTGAGGGGTTTTGTGTGTGTTAAGACCCTGCTCTCTGAGCTCTGTGGTGAATTACAGCTGACCCATGAAGACCCCAGGCCCCACTGCTCCTACCTTTGGAAACCCCCGTCATCTGGATCACATCGGGCTCAAATGGTGGTGGTGGTGGTGGTGGGGGGGTCAGAGTAGAAGCCCCTCTGTCTGACACAAGCAAAGGATGAGGACGCTGGAATGAAGGTTCACTGAGGTGTGTTTGTGTGTGTGTGTGTGTGTGTGTGTGTGCGTGCGTGCGTGCGTGCGTGCGTGCGTGCGTGCGTGTGTGTGTGTGTGCGTGTGCGTGTGTGTGTGGGTGTGGGTTTCAGTGTGCTACACAGCCCCTCGGTCTTTCTCCCTCACTGTGTCTGTCACACACACACAAAGTATAAGACAGGACTGGTTATATTGGTCGTGGCTGTGCAAACTGGGGGACACTTTGGAGGATCTAATGTCATTGGACACTGCTGCCGTCTGCATGGCTCTCTCAAAATATAGAGGGATGACCTTTGACCCTTGTTTTCTCAAACAAGGGATGGGCATTAACAAACCACGTGTCTCACTTTTATGTTGAAATACACTTCAATTTATAAAAAGAACAATTGTGTGGTTTATAGTGATTCGGAAATATGTAGTTTTAACCATAATAGAGTAATTATATAAAGTGTATCATGAAAATGAATAGTGTGAAATCATTTCCCCAGCGCAAACATTTATCCAGCAGTTGTAAATATAAGCATAAGATCCGATAAGCTGGTGGACGAGCTTCCACTGCACCGACAAGCATAAAATCCTCTAACCTGATGAGTTACTGCCCCCTGCTGTAATGCTGCCTCCATGAAAATCTAAAATGCTCCCATCCATGTGTAGCAACATGTAACCAGTCAGCATTGTTATTTTAAAAGTTTATAATAATAATAATATAATGATACTCAAAGTGAGTTGACACACTGTTATCTAAGTGTATCGCCTATAAACATGAATAGATAACTCATACAGTTGTGAAGCTAAAGAAAAATCCCTGATCTCAGTCACAGATGAATTACACAGATTTTGTGGATTCATAACTTAATTCTTTTCAAAATAGAATGATCTAATTATGTCTGTATTTGAATAAAGAAACTTGGGGAAATCACAAGCTTGGTTCTAGACCCAAGTGGCTTACAGTTCAAATTCAGATGTTACAGACAAATCAAACGTACAAACGTACAAAGAAATGACATAATCGCTGTTATCAATTTGAAAGTATTGACTGTTGAATCTTTGAGAATGGATCAGGCAAAGCCCTCTCTCTCTCTCTCTCTCTCTCTCTGTGTGTGTGTGTAGGGATATTGTAGCTGGTCACAGGTGTTGTAAACAGCTACAGCAGGACTCTGCATGTGTTGAACATGCTGTGACATGTGAGTTGAGTTTTCCATGCTGTGACAATAATCGTGCTTCAGTATGATAACAGCAATCAAGAGAGTGAAGATGTTATTTAGAATAATGGCACTCCCGGAGTTGGCACTCCATATCGCCATAGAAATAAAGTACCTTGTAATTTCCTGCCTGGCGGTGCAGGATATTGCTTTACCTTTTGTTGTTGTTGAGGGCCAGTTGTTATCTTGGCTGCAGGGGATCTTTCGTATTAGACTTTTGTTGTTGGTGGCAATTTATCATGTACAACAATACAATCAAAACAGGTTTTATTTATATGTGAAAATTGTTTATTACAAAAGTATGTAGTGAAGACAATTGATAAATTCACAATAAGGTACAAAAATATCTGAGTACATTTAATTCATTTTCTTTACACTCATGATACATTCACACAGTTTATTGTCTGAAAGCTCAAGGGTGATAGCTGTTGCTTAATTGGTGGCTAAATTACTCTAATGAATATGAGAGAACAAAATCAGGTGGTCGCTCATCACATGTCACATTCTGTGCAAACACAAACTCACACACTTTTCTGTGCTCTCTCTCTCTCTCTTTCTCTCTCCCTCTCTCTCACACACACACACACACACACACAGACAGGCACATTCAACCATCATTGATTCTTATAAACTGAATTCAGTACATTCAATAAGTGATGCAACTCCTCAAAATCAGGGAGCTTCACTAATTCTGCCACTCAGAACAAAGTTAGTGATTAGTTAGTTATTGTTAGATTATTAGTTTATTAGTAGGTTAGTTTGTTAGTTTGCAGAGAGCTATTAAAAGCTCCTCATGTTAGTAACTGTTAATTGAAGTTTAGGAGATGTTAGTAGCTGGTCAAGGGAACAAAAGTGTCAAGCTTTATTATAAGGATGTTGCTGGTGGTCTTAGCAGGGAGGTTCACTGATAAAAAAAAAAAAGCACATTCTCATGACACTAAAGGATGTTTTGGATAAAAGCTTCTATATAATGTGATTTAATGAACATCACTGGTACCGTGAGGCATGCTTTGATCCAATTAAAGATTAACAAAGAAACATCAGGATTGAAATCGAGTTTCAGTCAGAGAGGACAGAGATGTTAGTAAGAGCAACAGGTGGGCCTTGTCAGCCTCACCACTGTTAGTAACAATACCATAAGGAGTTAGTAGTGGAGCGGAGGCTTGGCTTGGCTTGTGTCTCACTGCATTACCTGTGGTGACAACAAGCCAGGCACTCCCCTGCGAAGGTTGACCACACAGCGCACAGGCAGTTACAAAGCCATTCTCAAAATATGTGAATTTAGCCTGTGAAGTGTGACACAGTTTGGTAATATCATTTGGAATTTTTTCGGAGGATTTCTTTAAAGTATGTGGTCAACCCAGTTTAATATCAGCAGCTGTGTCTGCTCCTCTTTTCATCTTGTGGTTAATAACGTTTCCCGTCCCAAATCCTGAAACCCTTCTTGACATACTGACTTTAAAAATTTTTTCATTGATCTTTCTTCAGTGATTAATGTGAGGCGGTCGTTTCTGGAAGAAGGATTGCAGGATCATGAGAGAGGAGTGTGTACATTAGACTGCGGGCGTAAAGCAGCGGGTTAGTCAGTGTGTTAGAGAGATCCAGGCCAGCCATCAGCATTCAGAGTACAGGTTAGTAATCATCCGACTGTTAGCAGACATTAGTACTGTTAGATATTAGTGAGATTCTGTTAGTACAATCCAGACCTGGGTAAAAAAAAAGCTATTTGCACATAATTATTAGCATTTGCTGTAATTAGCTTAAGTATCAGATGATGGGGCTGTAAGCATCAGGACAGTTTAATTAATGCCAGCAGGCGTCATTTAGAAAAATACACACCATTCATTTCCAGCGCCATTCTTGTGATTATCTAAATCACAAGAATTCCCACCCAACTGGTACTTTAGTGAGGTTGTAACAAATGCTAACAATCATTTGAAAATATCTTTTTTTTTTTTTTATCCCTTTCTGGTACATCCAGTGGCTAAAAGATGAGCTTCAGGCATCTGAAAAGTATGCAGCTATAAGGAAATTACTGTAAAGCAGCTTGGACTTGAGGCCCATTACAAAAACGTTTCTATCAGACATACATAACAATACACATGCACATTTACAGGAGTGAACACACACATACACGCACACACACACAAATAGAGCACATGCATAAACACATGCACTCGCACAGACACACAAACACACCCACGCATAACAGTACTACTGTATATATTACATTAAAATAGTAGTATCAAGTCCAAATTAAGAGGTTTCAAGACAAACAAAAACATACTGTGTGAATTACACACCATCCTCACACACTTAAGCAGATGTTTTTTTTTTTTAACATTACAGGATTAAAATATTAGAGCTTTCCCATTATGGATGCTAGCTTTAGTGAGAAGTTAATACACAGGAGGACAGCATTGTTAAAACACCACCTCTGGTGAATTTAAAGTGTCCTCTACAGAGGAGGAAGTGACTGAAGAGTTAGACAGTGTAACCAAGGTAACAGAGTGAAGAGGTCACTGCACAGAACAGCTGAAGAAAGCAAGCGTGCCGTGTTCAATGGCTGAAGTGACAGTGTTTTTGATCAGTGAAGAAAACAAAAATTCAAGTGAGGGTGTGCTCACAGCTGGGGAGAAATACACACTACCCATGAAATACCTCTCTGCTACATCTTATCACGCTGACACTGACTACAAAGGAGTGGGTGGCATTTTTAACTCTTCACAGCTCTTTTCCCTGATACATAAAAGCGGCAGAAGTCGTCTCTCTGTGGGGAAACACTTGAACATGGATCCTCTTCTCCTGAAGGTCCAGGACAGCAATGATGGCACCACGCATCACTCACTGCAGGAGAAATGAGGCGACAGCTGTTACAGTGGTGAATGATGATGTGATTCACATTCCTGTTGACCTCCTTTACAAGAAATACTTTTAAGGACATATTTTTTTTCCGGTCTAACAAATAGGCAAACATTTTTTTTCCAGGATAATCCTGCATAATGTTGGATAAATAAATCTGGAAAGTAGATAATGCTAATCTGATTTGGTCATGGTCTCCACTCTTCGGTTGGTTTATCTCTCCTCTTAACCATAATCCTGGAAAGGAGAGTAGCATATAGCAGGAAATATGGCAGCGATTTAACACATAGCTAATCTCTCGTGTTTTATCTGTTCCCCATTTATCTGCACTCTCAGCCAGCACAGAGGCTTAACGCAGGGACACATACTGCATGTGGGCAAACGCAATATGAGATTCCATAAAAATGGGCTCTGCGGTTTGTATTCATCCTAACCTATATAATAAGTCACGGTGTAGAGTGTAAAGTGAATATGAGGGGAATAATAGTCACGGTGGTGTAAATCTACTGAGAGATGCTTTACCAGTCTGTGAAGGCAGCACAGCAGAGGGTGATGGTGCGATGCCGCCAGGTGTACAATGAGGTCCAGTGCGAGCCCCGATCTGCTTTTTCATCAGTGTAACTGGAGAAGAACACACGACACAAAGCAGCAGAAAAGTGGAACGCAACCCAACTGTCCTCCCAAGATCCCCCAGGGAACGCCTGTTCTTTCATTTCATTGTTTCTCCTTACTGCTTTTTATTTACAAGTGAATGAGAATGAAATAGACCCACTGCTAAAAGACATAAGTCACTTGAGATAGTGTAGGCTTCATTGATGTCAGTTATCTAACTGTGAGTGAGTAACGCTATTAAAGTCTCCACCAGATATTGTGTGCCAGTGAAAATGAACCTCCCTCACGATTTTAATAAAGGTAATCCAGCCTGTACACATAACCTGTCATGCTGTTGGTTCCCATTTGGATCCTCCCAGTGTCCTGACTGGTGACATGTCAGCAGCTCTGTAGATGAATCCAGTGCAATGTCCATGCAACACTGACCACAAGGTTACCTTAAAAAAAAGTAGACTGGTTAAGAGTGTGGAACACCGCTGATCATAAATCTATAGTTAACATCATTTTACATCACATTACTTTTTTTTTTTTTTAATGGCCCACTGTGTCCTATAAAAACGAATAGAAAAAATACATATAATCAGAACTTTATGGCATGTATACTGCTGCAGCTTATACTATAGATAGGCTACTGTCTCCTTACTATCTTAAAATGAAAGCGCATGTAGGCTATATTGTACTGTATATACTGTAGCACTGCCTACAGCAGCATCTTGGCCGAGATTAAACAAATCGTATTTCTAATCCTGCGTGTTTCCACCAGAAATAGTTTCTCTATAAATAAACATATTTTAATATTCATAAACCCTGCAAGGATGTCAGATTGAGGCAAGAAGACTAGGCCCTTCGCTGCAGGAAATTCAGTGAGCCAATGTTTATCTAAACAAAGAACAGAAAAACCCAACATAAACTAGTTTGATAAGCTCAATTAAAACGTTGATGTAAAAGAAGAGAATAATACGACCCATACGGTCATACCAGTCATCTCCAGGTTCATCACGTACATGTCCCGCAGCATCAAACGGTGAGAAAAGAGCATATCTTCTTGTTCTTCTTCCTTTTCCCCATGCTAAGGGCAGGCAGCCGAACCTACGAATACTTGTGTGCAGTGACTTCGCCCGCAGTGAAAACGCTGGTCGCCTCCCGGACCTACAACCTACGCACTAACATGAGCCGCGGCTGAGCGTCGTCTATATGGCTGCCGAGCTGAGACAAGCAGATGTGGGAGTGCCAACAACAGCTGCGCACTGACGGGAGTCCAGTCCACGGAAAACAGGATAAAGTGCAGACGGATGAAGCCCCGGGACAAAGGAAATGGATTGAACGTATTAAAGAGAACAGCGACGTCTTTAACTGAGCGAGACTGCACAGACTCGAGTTAATCAGTGGTCTCGCTCTCCAGCTGCTGCCACAGGTTTATGGTCTTTTGTATGCGCGCCCTTCATCCACCATCTGTGTTTCCTGGGCAACCGAGGACTGCCTGGAGGCATCGACACCACCAGCTGATACACAGCATCCACCTCAAACCAAAAACACTACAGAACTCTGCTAGAATTGTACTTAAAGGGTCATGCTGTAGCATAACTAATGTTTTTAACTGAATTATTAATTGTTTTATTGACGAACACCCACATGCATCTGTTCACAATGTGATGTATATGTAGATGTATATATTTCAACGTTTCATTGAGACGTTTGTTTACTGATGCTCCTGTGATAGTTCTGTAAATGTGGTTTTATGTTTGTTGTATATCAGGACTTTGTTGATTTGGGGCTTTTTTAATGAAATATGTGAAATAGATTAACAAGAATATAAACTAATAGAATGATGATGATACTTGATTTATTACTTATCAGAAAAATTATTATTATTTTCTGATGAGTGATAATTGATCAGCGATTTGTATGATGCATTTTTGAGCCTAAGGGTGGTGCTAGAGGAAAGGACATTGCAGTGAGATACTCACAGGATGTCTTGTGTATGGATGAGTAAATCATTATACAATACTGGTGTCATGTGATGAACATCAAAGTAAAGAAACCAAGAGATGTTTTAGAAAGCAACTTAACTTTTCGGCTAAAATCACCCTCTCATTACTGGAGCCAGTTTAATATCTGTTATCCTCTGGGCTCCATGAATCTCTTCTGCACAAAATTTCATGGTATTCCATTCAATATTTGTCCGGACCAAAGTGGTCAACCGACTGACCAAAAGATAATATAGCAAAAACTTACATAAAATACCACATATTATATTATTACAATATTGACTGAGCTATATAACTTTTAAATAAATGTTCCTATTATATAAAGTGGTCAACTGCATAAATCACAAATGAAGAATTTGTCTGTCCCTCGATTCTCAGATAAAAGAAAAAGGAGACTGAGGTCCTTTGGCGTGTGTGGGGCTCTCCTCAGGACCTTCTACGACTCTGTGGTGGCCTCAGCCATCTACTTCGCTGTGGTCTGCTGGAGAGGGGGCAGTACTGACAGCAATAGGCAGAGGCTCAACAAACTGATCCGGAAAGCGAGCTCTGTCCTGGGCTGCCCCCTAGACTCCATTGAGGAAGTAGGTGACAGGAGGATGTTAGCTAAGCTGACATCCATCATGAACAATAACTCTCACCCTCTGCATGACACTGTAGGGTCTCTGAGTAGCTTCTTCAGCAGCAGACTTTTACATCCTCGCTGTAAGAAGGAGAGGTTCCGCAGGTCCTTCATTCCAGCAGCTGTAAGACTCCACAACTCCTGCTCTTCCTGACCATGTGCAGACTTGCACTTTTTCATGTACATATCGTGTGTATTGTGTATATTGTATTTATTAGTGTATATTTGGTGTATTTTTGATGTATATTTCCATAGATGTTTATTCTATAGATGTTTATTTTCTGCTGTGGTAAATGAATTTCCCAGTTGTGGGATTAATAAAGTTAAATGTAATCTAATCTAAAAAAGTTGAATAGAATCTTTCTATAGTCTATGACATCATAATGGAGCATCAACAGACTGATGCCCTGTTACGATATCAGAACTGGTGAGTTTGCACTGAGCTGAAAACACTTCACTACAGACTAGTGTTGCCTGAAGATGTCACAATGAAGAAGTGGAACATTTTGGAAAACATTTGTTGCGGCAATATGCCATCAAATTCTCATTTCGCTAACTGCTTGACAGCAGATAAAACTGGTAAGGAGAACTCAACACATGTCACAGCGTATTCAACACATTCAGGGTCCTGCAGTAGCTGTTTACAACACCTGTGACCAGCTACAATACATCAACACACACACAAACACACACACACACACACACACACACACACACACACACACACACACACACACAGTGATAAGGAGTAACTAAGTACATTTACACAAGCACAGTACTTGTGCTTGTGTAAATGGGTGCTTGTACTATAAGCATCTAAATTCTCCTTTACTTTATATATTGATTCCACTACATTCCAGAAACTCCCCTAATTACATTAAATACAGTTGAAATATTACTTACTTTGCAGTTTAAAATGTGAGAATATACTTAGAGTAGAATTGTTTTTATTCTTAACATTTTCAATACAAGACTTTCTTGTAATTGAGTAATTTTATACTGTATATTGCTTCTTTCACTTAAGAAAATTATCTGAATACTGAAGACCAGTGTAGCATTCGATCATAGTTTTTCCCATTCAGTGTGTTTTGC
This sequence comes from Seriola aureovittata, assembly GCF_021018895.1. NCBI lineage: Eukaryota > Metazoa > Chordata > Actinopteri > Carangiformes > Carangidae > Seriola > Seriola aureovittata. The sequence goes on from NC_079368.1 coordinate 10,296,357, forward strand.
TCTTCTCATTCTTTGGAACACCACTCACTGAAATGGACATGATGCCATATTCAGTATCTGACATAATATTCTCCAAATGTTAATTTACAGGAGCACAATGAATGCTTTAGTTAGATTTGTGCATTTTGTATTAATTGAATGACCCCTGCTGACTCCATGTTGTAACCATCACATGTTCTCCTTCTCTCTTCATGCACTGCTTCTCTGTCGGCGGTGACAGATAAAGAGCAGAAATCAGAAAGCTCGGAGGTGCTAATAAACGACATACTGTGCAGCAGCACAAGTCGCTACCTCATCACAGAATTCAACGGAGAGGGGCGTTTTGGCAAAGTGGCCAAAGGTATGAATATAAACAAATTACAGGACGTGGCTCTCAAGATCCTAAAAGCTGAGAAGACCGCTAGAAGAGAGGTAGTTTATTTATGTTTTTTTTCCCACAGTCTCTTGCTCATGATTTGTTTATTAATTTCTATACTATGTCACTTACAGGCACCTATGTCAATCTTTCCATTTTCTCCACAGATCAAAATGCTTGAAGTAGTGAGCATTCTTGACCCAGTCAAGAAGAATGTGGTTCAGTTCTTTGAGAAGTTCAAACACAAAGAACATACCTGCCTGGTGTTTGAACTGCTGGACAAGAGTCTTTTTCAACTGTTCAAAGAACGACACTGGAGGCCACTGTCTCCCAGTGCGATACGGCCAATAACACACCAGGTGAAGATGTTGTGGCTTTGATCAATCTATCAGCAAGTAATGGCAATATACTCATCCAGCTGAGAAAGAAATTACATACTGAAGGAACATAACTGTATTTCTTTTGTTTAAGACTGCACCCTGGTCAATGGTATCTTTAAGATCGTGTCCTTTCTCTCTGCAGTTGCTGACGGCCCTTGACGCCCTTAAGGGTATTGGTGTCATTCACTCGGACCTGAAGCCAGACAATATAATGCTGGCCAACCACCTGACTGAACCCTTCAGAGTGAAACTAATAGATTTTGGGCTGTCCTTCACTACCTTAAATAAGAAATGTGGGATGAGACTTCAGCCTCTGGGTTACAGGTAGGCTCAATTTGGAATTTCAGACATTGTGTCAATCTTCAGTACACATGCTGAGTTTGGTAATATACTTAATAGCTCTTGGGATTATTGCATGGTACACATAGGGCACCTGAAGTCACCCTGGGCCTCCCCATTTCCGAGGCCATAGACATGTGGGGTCTTGGCTGTGTGCTCGGGTTCTTGTACCTCGCTATACACCCATTTGCGATACACTGCGAGTACCAGTCAGTAAGTAACCAAATCTAGATTCAAAGGAGACACATTACCTTGTACACATTACATTCTGCCTAAGACACATGTCCAAACCCAACTGGGGCCTTGATGTAGGATTATGGCTGATGTGATTCTTTATATTCTCTCTCCAGATGAGAGGCATTGTAGACACACTGGGCCAGCCAGCTGACCACCTCCTCTGTGCTGGGAACTACACCCACAAATTTTTTAAGGTGAACAGGCAATCGAATAACTACAGATGGCGGATAAAGGTATTTTAACCTCGTTCAGCTGTTCACTATCTTTTATCTCCCAGTTAGACAACAACCCTTTTAAAACTTTTAGGAAGTAGTATCTGACCGGCATGTTTTGTTCCTGTAGACCCCAAGGGAATACCGGCTTGGCACCGGTATTGAACCCAAGAGATGGATGAGCCCTTTTAAAAGTCTGGATGACCTCATAACAGTATGCCGTCCATTTCATGACTGAAAAATAATTAATATGAATTTACAGAGAGACATGAAGCACTTAAACTGAACTGTCGCCTACTTTGTTTAAATATCAGCACAAACCAGGGATACAGGAATCCATCCCGCTGGAGGATCAAAGAGAATTTGTCAGCCTCCTGAAAAGCCTTCTACATACAGACCAAGAGAAGAGGATCACTCCAGAGAAGGCTCTCTCACACCGCTTTGTCAAAATGACCCATCTGGTGGATGAAAGACACACAAGCTTGTAGTAAGTGACTGAATCTTTTTGAGTAGGGTTTGATAGATACATGATTGGATTAATGGACAGATTTCTTTATTGATTGAGTGTTTTATTCAGTGTCAAGGATTCTTTAGCGAAAATGCTGGTCTGTCCAAAGGACAACTTGGACCAGGCCCTATCTCCTGATGGTAAGGCTGAAGGATCAGCTGTTCCTCGCTCCAATGATGGCGTTAAAAACATGCCTCACTCATCTGACGGAGCAGAAGCTGCTGCAGAAATAGATGCTACTGGCTCAGCTGTAGAGGATTCAGCTGTTAGCCAAGGTGCAGCCAGTCCAGCTGAGGGGACATCGGCCAACGGCGGGTCACCTGATGAGGGTCCACCTGGAGCCCGCTGAAGAGAATCCAGAAATTCTTTGGCTGGGCAATAAAGATCTGGTTTGGAATGAAAAATTTAAATAAAGAAATGTTGAATGTCTAATTCATATAGGCCAATTGTAAATGATGGTCACTGGAGTTTTTTGGAGTCACATGAGGCCAAGTGTGAATGGTTGTTAAATCTCCTGGGAAGGGATTAAAAGGACCTTGTAGGTGGGCGCTCTCTGTTGAGGGATGGTTTCTTTACTTTAAGATAGATAACGTCCTTCACTCCTCTTTCACACCATCTGTCTACTCCTATCCAAAATATGTACACTGTTGCTGTACATAATTGTGATTATTCATGTGTATTTTTCATGTGCCCCCCCACCCCACCCCAAATAGTTTTAGCCAGCCAGCCAAGAACAAATAACCATCAAGAAAAGCACAACTCATTATAGGTGTATGTAACCCAGCTCGAAATAATGGGTTAAAGAAAAATAAACAAATTTAAAAACTCATAAAGTTATAAATATTTGAATTATTGATTTGTTTTATGTTAATGTTTTATTTTCTGTTATTTGATATTATAGTTGTGACAATTTAGTTAAAATCAGTCATCCTTATCATTTCCACCCTTACCTGCCTTGATTGATTGATTAAGTCCAGGAGAGAGAGAGTGCGCGTGTGTGGGGGAAAGGGGAGGGGCTGTGACACAGTGATGAGAGGAAAGAGTCCACAGAGCGCCCTGTTGAGCCAGAGGTAATTGCTCCACATCACCGCGTTGAGTGTTATAAAAAAAAGTTTGGGGAGAGTGAAAACAAAGACATAACACTGGTGAAGTTGTGTATGTGTTGAGAGAAGTGGAGCAGTTTCGCAGCACGAGCCACGAATCGTGAGGAGTGCCGTTTTGTCCTGGTCCAGTACACTCCTCGTGTCTCGGTAAGCTAGCCTAGCTTTCAGGCTACTTGTCTAAGTGCTGTGTGCTAACAGTGAAATCGTCCTCATAACGAATTCAATTAGTACTGTGTTATGTAGGTGAATGTCAAATATCTGAAGGGGGACATATTTGATATCAAGTTCTGTGTAAAATTCATAATTTTACTTAAAAGAAAAACTGGTATTTATTTTAATTTATTTAATTTAATAATTTTACTTACTCACGTGTAAGAGGTATTTATGGTATATTGTTAACCAGTATTTTTCATAAAATGTAGTATGCTGCAGATTTTGTTATATGTTTACAATCAAAAGCTTTTGTTACTGTGTAATATGTTTTGTTTACTTAAATGTTGGTTAAGTTTAACCAGTTAAATTCATATTTTCATGTTTAATAATAACTAATAATTGAGATGTAGACTAGAAATTGAACTAGAAAATAACATAAGTTTCATAAATGTTGAATTACACTCAGTTTTATTTTGATGATATTTTCTATTAAAATGTGGTACCATTTAAGAGAACTATAACTGAAGAATTAGATTTAGATAGATAAGATAAACATACAGAAACTAAGCCTGTGTTGTAAATACAGGTCAGGTTCATGGATTTGATTGAGGAAACCTCAGAGAAGTCGTCCAACCACCCCGATAGATGGCGAGCCACCCAGTGAATCGCTAGGAATGCAGATCCACGATTCTGCCAGGGCATCTGGATTTACGCTTTGTCATGGTAGGATTGTGCCAGTCACCTGGACGGGTACCACATTGAACATACATTGACTTAGAGTGCACTCTGACTTGGAAACTTTGACAAACCAGACCGTCGTCTGATTTGGATTTGACTTTGCGCACATTATTGACTTGGTCATCTCACACTGACCTGGAACTGAAAAAAGTGTGAAAAGGTCACTTAAGGACAATTTAGTTTACTTTAAGGGGCCCAGTTTGTTATTTTTCATACCTGTGTAAATTGTGGTATTTTGCATTGTGAAGCACACTTAAGGTGCTCTTAATCAAACTCAGCTGTTGTGTGTGTTTATGGTTATTATGCTCTACACTTAGCTCCCGAATCTAGATCATTGCGCACCCAAGAGTGGGTTACATCTACAAAGTATGAATGAATGGGTGACGATACCTGATCATACAATCACTTGCATTTAGCAATAAACACATCCTGTTCTCCTCTATCCTTCCTCTTTTTTTGGATGTGATAAACATTATGCTGCTAACTTAATCGTCCATTTGCTGAGGAGAACTGCTTCTTGCTTCCACTCAAGCAAGTTACCAAAAATGACAGGGAGCAAGCTCATTCGTTACCTCGTAACTTTTGAGAAGAAAGTAACCAATTTAAATAAGCGATTGACATAATATTTATTTTTGTTAAAACGTGTTTTTGGTAACATTTCAATAAAGGCAATTCAATTATAAAAGACTGTGACTCATACTGCAAGTGTGTTGGGCTCCTGACAGCTACTACTGAACCAGGGACAGTTATGCAATTGTGTTGTTGTCATCAAAGGAGTGTACCTTAAGTGTGAATGTTGACCTGAGGAGTTGGCCCTCCTGTATTGAGCTATGTGTTTAAGGGTTGTTTAGTGTCACTCACATATTAGTTCCTGTATTCCTGTTGTTTGTCTTTTAGACTGAAACTGGTCCATGTGAAAAGTGGACGCCCTAACACAAGAAAAGCAAATAGTGTATGCAAGAGGTTTTGCCTGTTTTGTTTCCCTATAGCACTGAAGGTGTTTTATATTGTTACTTTAAGCAGGTAAATTCATTTTATAAATGAATATGTGTTTTTATTTCTTAATCAAATAAATGAGAACTGGAAAAAAAAAATGTCCAGCTGAGGGCGACAGCGTATGCGCTCATACAAGTTTGGCCTTCCTGAGCTGCCTTAGAAGTGTCAGTACCTCTCGCTGTCCAGACATCCGGGATATTTTCAACATTTAGCGGCGGTAAATTTCTTGCTGTCTATGCATCGGTCGGGTCTTGCGGGTCTCTCAGGCCTGTGTGAAGTCACTGATCATCTTTATCTGAGTAACGCCAGCGCGGCCAGTGATTCCGCTCAGGTGATTCGCCATGACATAACCTGCGTCATCAACGTTACCGAGACCAGGAGCCGCCGCCCTGCTCCTCCTCCCGGTGTGGAGTACATCCACATCCCGGTAGCAGACTCCCCGGTGACTCCTCTCGGAGATCACTTCGACGAGGTGGCAGATAAAATAAAGCTCGTTGCAGAGCGCGGAGGCCGCACTTTGGTGCACTGCAACGCCGGTGTGAGCCGCTCCGCCTCACTGTGCATGGCCTATCTGATGAAGCACCGCGGTGTGACTCTCCTGGAGGCCCACAGGGGGGTGAGGACCTGTCGACCCATAGTGAGGCCGAATAATGGCTTCTGGAAGCAGCTTATCCGGTATGAGATGGAGCTTCGAGGATGCAACTCTGTCCGAATGACCACCTCCTCCATTGGAGAGATACCAGACATTTATGAAGAGGAGGCCAGGAATATGATGCCGGTGTGAGGACCTTATCTTACTGCACTACTTGATGTGTGGGGGAGTGGGACATTGTTTCACAGTGGTGATATGTACAGTGGCATAACCATAAAATGATGTTTATTCATTGAAAGAAAAGTGTTTTCCCTCCTGACTTATTAGATAGATAGATAGATGCTTTACTTTTCCCCTAGGGGAAATTCATGTATTATGGGCAGAGTTGGAATTTAAAACACATTTACTCAAGCACTGTACTGTACTTTATACTATTAAGTAAATTTCAGAGGAAAATGTTGTACTTTTTACTTGACTACATTCATTTGACAACATAATTAGTTGGGACCCCTTGTTCAGTTTGAGATGGCTGAGTTAACTGTTACATCAAAGAGGGATTTCATTTCCAACTTAGGTGGTTTCATTAAATCACCGTTTGATGCTTAAAGAGAGAAAATTATTATAATATTAGACAAAAAAGATTCCTCATTAATCATCTCACCAACCATTAGATTTATCTTGTGACCCTTTGGATGATGACTACTTTTACTTTTTTTTTTACATTTAATGGTTTGAAGGATTTTGAATGCAATGCGTTTTATTTGCACTGGATTCTTTTTACACGGTCGCGTTGTTTGTTATCTTTTGCTTTTGCGTACAGTATCTGAATACGTCTTTTACCCCCGATCGTCAGGCCTCGAATCACTGAAGCAGCTGTGACAGTTAAGGAAAATTTGGGAATCCAATTCATCTGAGGCTGCAAAGTACAAAAAGCATTTATTTTAGAATCAATAGTCATCTGAATTGGTTTGGCAAAGAAACATTTGAAGGACAACAGTTCGTCTTTATGGACAGCCATTCCTAACAAAATGAAATAAATACTGTATACCAAATTATTTAGCTACAAGGTCATTAAACTTCTATATTGTAACTATGCTTTTTTCACTCGCGTTAAAAAAAAAAAACAAGAATTTTCTTTCCAGATCTCACAATAGAAATATATTTTTGGGACACAATATGGACTTTGATTTTGATTATATCTCTTTTCCTTTCTCTACAGACAGGGCTCTCCATGGATTATGACCCAGTAAAAATATATTAATTTATGAAACAGGCAAATACAACAGTCACACATTGAATCACAGTAAAAATCATTCACAATTTGGCACAAGTCTGTCATCTCTAAACATCAACACACACATCGACTCTAGAGGACAGTTTAAATCTAATGTATTAGTGGTCACATATCCCCAGACATTACTTTCCAATAGTGCACTCCCAACAGTGAAACCAACACAGTCGTTGGCCAGGTTCCTCTTACAAAATACTTTTTTGGTTAGATCAATCACAATTTCAGACTACAGTTTCAATGCAAAGCAACAAGTGATTAGTTAGAGGAATAACTGGTCACAGAGGTGCTGGGCAAACATAATAACTTGACTGACAGTTTACAAATAACCAACACTGTAACACGGTCAGCTACACCATGCAGGTTGCTTTGCATCATATTCACTCTGGATAAAACGAAGGACATTTACATGTGTACCCAACACATGTTACTTAGTTGTATTTGAATGGACTAGCTCAACATTTTGGGAGACATGCTTGTTCCCTTTCTTGCAGAGAGTGAGATGAGAAGATCAACACCACTCTTGTATTTGTGCGGCAACAATGAAGCTATCGCCAGTAGATGGCTAGTTTAGCTTAGCATAAATGCTCCAGCTCAAGAAATAGTCCAACACGTAGCCCCTTGTAAAACTGCAACATATCATTTTAACACTTGAGTTTTTGTATTTATTGAACAAAAGAAATATAAATGGTAATTCACAGACTTTAAAGGTGCTGGAAGGCAGATTTTGTGACCTTCTGACAGCATCTGGCTTGCTAAGCGGCAGTAGGCTGTTTTACTAACGACTATGAGAGTGTTGATCTTTTCATCCAAGTGTCAGCATTTTTCAATCTCTGCCTTTAAGAAGCTGAAGTGGGTGAGCACTGAGCAAGCATCTCATTCGGAAAAATAAAGGTTGCTATTACATTCATCTGGCCAACACCATATGGTTTTGAGCAGAAACCCCACTGTGATACTTTAGCACATCTAAATAAGAATCTGGATACATTTTAACTAACAGACATTTAAAACATCCACACAGAAACTCTACACAATCAGTATTTTACAAGGATTCAAATGGCTTCTTTAGGTACACAGTGCAATGACTAATGCACTGTACAAACAAGGCTGGAATCCAAACAGCTATTCTTTTCATCTGCTACTGAAATATCCTGAGTCAGGACCTTAGTCAGGTCAAATTACAAGATTGCTAAAAAGTGGAATAACGACACAAGTGCAAAAACAACATGCTTATTTAACCCTCACTGCATTTCACCAAGTCCCTCAATAAGGCAACAATTTAATCTGCATAGTCATGCAATAAGCATCTAAAGGTACAAAATACAACAATGTCCATTTAAATCAAGTTGAGATCAATGCAGAGGACACAAGAAAAAAAACTAATGCCTGTATCTACTCGCCCCCTTCTCACACAACCTAAAGTGTATTCAGCTGCTCCAGGCAATGGCTTCACGAAAACGACTTGAGATCACATCTGAAAGAAAATGTAGAGATTTCAAAACTCACAAAATAGTTAATGATTTTTAATTTAAAAAGAAAAAAGAGGGGGGGGGGGGGGGGGTTATATCAGCAACCTACATGTTGTTCCAGCTTCTGGTATTCTGTAGATTTAGGTCGACGTGTAGATCTGGATCTCTTTCCCTCCAAAACAAAGGCAATGATCTGGCGAGAGGAAAGAAAAGACAAACAGATATTGGTTTCAAATGGCTAGTCTGGTCTGTGTTTCAATACACTAATGAACAGGAGGCAGCAGAGTGGATTCATTTTTCTGTGTGCTCCATTATGCTCCACACAGCACTTGGCAATTAAAATCCTTCAAGTAAACATAAAAACAGCATCTCACAGAAATGGTTGGATATTTCTGGGAAAATTTTGCTGTGATTTTCTTGCTGAAACTTAGATGAGAAGATTTATACCACTGTCATATCAGCACAGTAAGTATGAAGCTACTACCAGAAGCCGGTTAGCTTTACTTAGCATAAAGCTGACCACGTCCCACATATTCAGTTGTAGACAAATGATGTGGAGTGAATTACATGTTTTCATGAATTTGACACTGCCAAGAGTTAAAATCATTCCATTACATAAAGTGGAGACCTGACTGCAAATAAAACAAAGGCCTATGACAGAGTTAGCACTGTTTCTTTTGGGTTTCATAAAACAAGAATGCAGAGACCACAACGGTTGACACACATACAATGTAAAATCAGGGTAAGTGGAAACACAGGAAGTATGCTTCAGTGTGGTCTGAATAAGAACAAAAGTTTCAGAGGTCAAGTACCTTCCGCTTGTTGTGGTAAGTGATGTAAAGCACTGCCACCAGCACAGCTGTAAAGACAAGGTAGGCAAAGAAATGACTGCTTTCTGTGTCGTCCTTCATTCCAGGTGCGTTATACTGATGACTTTCCTCCCCCATTTTCCCATCTCTGCTGTCCTCTTCTGGCTTCTTCTCTTCTGTTTTTTTCTCACTTTCGTCCTTTTTGTCTGTTTCTTTCTCATTAGCGACATCTTCTGCATTTTTCTCACTGACGTCTTTTTCTGTTTCCTCATTGCTGTTGTCTGTTGTTTTCTCATCGCCATCGTCTGTTGTTTTCTCATCGCTATCGTCTTTTGTTTTCTCATCGCCATTGTCTTTTGTTTTCTCATCGCCATTGTCTTTTGTTTTCTCATGGCCATCGTCTTTTGTTTTGTCATCACCGTTGCCTGCTGTTTTGTCATCACCGTTGCCTGCTGTTTTGTCATCACCGTTGCCTGCTGTTTTATCATCGCCGTTGTCTGGCGTTTTCTCGCCACCGTTTTCTGGCTTTTTCTCACCGCCGTTGTCCGGCGTTTTGTCATCGCTGTTGTCTGGTGTTTTGTCATGGCCGTCGTCTGGCGTTTTGTCATGGCCGTCGTCTTTTGTTTTGTCATGGTCGTTGTCTGGCGTTTTGTCGTCGCCGTTGTCTGGCGTTTTGTCGTCGCCGTTGTCTGGCGTTTTGTCGTCGCCGTTGTCTGGCGTTTTGTCATTGCTGTTGTCTTTTGTTTTGTCATCGCTGTTGTCTTTTGTTTTCCCGTTGCTGTTGTCTTTTGTTTTCTCATTGCTGTTGTCTGTTGTTTTCTCACTGCCGTTGTCTTTTGTTTTCTCATCGCTGTTGTCTGTTGTTTTCTCATTGCTGTTGTCTGCTGTTTTCTTACCGTCGTTTCCCAATTGTGCATTGCCTTCGCTAGCTGCCTGGATGGTTATGGACTTGTGATCACTGGTTTTCTTTTCCTTGGTCTCAGTGTCATCAGGCTCCTTCCCCTGACTGTTTTCTGAAGGTGTCATTGCTTGTTGATCGTTTGCTTCACCTGCACTAGGTTTTCTTTGGGTCGTCATGGTTGAATCTTGGCCCTTAGCTTTTTGTGTTGGAGCCCCTGTAAATAATAAAAAAAAAAATAAAAATAAATTTAAAAAAAGTTTTAACCAGCAGAACAAAGGCAATTTTGAATATTTGTCCCACCTTGTTAGTAATGTCCTCTGTCATGTTCTTGTCATCCTCGCCCCACTTGATTAAATTAGCTGAGATTATTTGATTATCTGATAAAATTATATGTTGTAAAAAGCATAACAAAAAGGCTGTAATATCAAGCCCAAAGTGGCAGGCTCAGCAAACAAACAGCTTGGAATTGCCTTTGAACCAAACAGCTAGTTTGGTATACAAGCAAATGAACAAATGACAGTAAAATTCATTATTATTATTATTATTACTATTATTAATTATTATTCTTTTGGCCATTTTTATGCCTTTATTGGACAGGGACTGTAGAGAGACGTCAGCTAATCAGAGGAGAGACACAATAGGAAAGGCATGCAACTAGACATGTTCCGATACCATTTTTTTTATTACTGTTGGGACTTCCCACTGTAACATTTTACGAACTTGCTGACATTCTCCGTTCCTTTCATGCAAAACAGTAGTTGCGTGTGACTGTACAGCACAACTTCCTGTCAAGGCTACTGATTTAGAGAATCCTCCTCTTTCACATGAAAATGCTCATAGCTGGATAGGTAAACCCAGAGTTAACCTGCTTCTTAGTACAGGCCTCAGGTTATGCAGAAGCCTGCACTACGACGCAGGTTCAACATACCTGGGATATATTTTTGTTATCTTGCTTAACTGAATCTAACATTGGCTGTCCTGGATAATATGTACTATGAAGCTGCTTATAAACTGTCTCAGTTAAATCCCCTATCCAACTACCAGCACGTTCATGTGAAAGAAGCAGAGTTGCTAATTATAAGCAACATCATCAGAACCATTAATAAAGTACTTACTATGATATGAGAAGAAACGCTGATACCTGCAGGTAATTTGCTATTTGCAACATCATAAAGTGATATTCAACGAGGTGAAATTTGAACAATATGATCACATGACAAGAATAAAAAGGAAACACTACAAATAATATCCAGTTATTAAATTCAGGCTAAGTTTACTAGTTAGTACTTTACCACTATTTACTACTCTAAATAAGTACATGAATTATCTTTACGTGAGACGGTTAATACTGCCAGAGAGGAGAGAAGAAAAGAAAAATGGTCTCTCCCCCCGTTTGTTATAAGTCGCTTTATTGTGAACTCTTGTTTCCGTCGGGATCGTGTAGGAATGATGACTCCGTTTTTCCAGTAATCTATCGATTGGTCAGCAGCTGGGCTGTAGACAGGTTTTGATCTGATCCTCTGAAGTTAATTTGCCCCGGAGCAGGTTAGCGGTTAAGCATGAGTTACCATGGTGATTTACCCCGGTAAGAAGTAAACCACTGTCTTAGGACTGAAAACCTCACATCCTGCTTCGTAGGTAACAAGCATCAGGAGGGACAATGTAAGGCTCAGTTAAATCAGATAACGAAAATATATCCAGGTATATATGTATGTATATATATGTATGCATGTATGTATGTATGTATGTATGTATATCCATTCAGTAAAGATTTTCATTCAACACAACACTGACGGTGAAAGTGACCTCTGTGATTAGTTTCACTTGTCTCAGAGTTGTTTTGTAATTTAACTGTCGAAGACAAGCTGCATTAGCAAACAGGGATTATGGAGAGAGTCCAACATTTCTCTGACAATGAGTCTGAAGGAGGCATAGAACAAAAAGACGATGCAAAACTCCCCTCACCTGTGACTAAGCAGCAACAGAGAGATACTGTGATTAGCAGGAAACCCGTCTTCATTGTGTCCGCACACCGGAGACAACACAAACTATCAAATATGTCCAGTCCGTCTCTGCTTATCGCTCACCACACAATCCGCGTTGACTAATGTGGTATGACAGGTTGGAAGATTTAAAGTCTTGTTCCTGCTTCCGTGTACAAACCAGCCCGTTCTTCTTCTGCAGATCAAACAAACAGAGATGAGGTTTACTGCCACCTACAGCTGGAGTGGTGCCATGACAGCTGCGCTGCCCATGGCGGCTGTCTTCAGCTCCTTAATTAACACCAAACTTTCTTCTTTTTTTTTTTTTTTTTTTTTTTTTTTTTTTTTTACTGATTTCAATTGAAGAAGTTGAAATTTGATATTAAAACAATCAACCTAAGTCAGATTCAAATGCCAACATTCACTGCCATTTATTAAAATATATTTAATTTCAGTTGTTTGGTGGTGCAGCTCTCACATCATAATCTAGAAAAAATATCACACACCGTTCGTAAAAAAATTCACTTCCACCCAAGTGTAACAAGGTGAAGTTATCCCTGACCCTGACACCCTGGATTCACCAGTTTAGCAACAAGAAATCACATGACCAGACACAACCAATCAGATTCCCTAATTTCAGCCCTCAGCTCTTGCAAATCAGTGAAATGTGTCAGGCAAATACAGTCATCCATGTGTCATCAAAATGCCGTTTGTACTGTTCAACCAGGATGTAAAGCCTCTCCTGCCCTTTTCAGTCATGGTCGTAGCGCATTCCCTTCACAAATGCCTGCACTTATCTATGTATATGGTAAAACAATGCATGTTTGCACACTTGAGCCAGTCAGCTTGACTTTTTTATGTCAGTGAATCTTGGTATAGACAGGAATCCAGTGGGAGGCCAGACTCGACTGTCGTCGCCAAATTATTTAGTTTCATTTGAATGGCACATGTTGAAACAAAGGGAGACTAAATATTTAGATACATTCGTACTGTAGATGCTACTGTATGTGAGGCTGACATCCTCCTATTGTACTTACACTCCATTGTACTCAACTGAACTGAACTTGTAAAGGTGAGAGACAACATCGATGGAGAATTAAATTCTATATTTATCATTATACAAGATCTGCTGTTGTCTAGTGATCCACCACAGGAGGAGTGGAGCAGATAACATTTGTGTTGTTGCTGCCACCCAAAGGTTAGGTACTGACATGATGGGGATATTACCACAATATGAGTTGGTTGTGTCAGTATTTGACCTCATCAGCAGATGGCAGTATTGATATATAGTGCAATTTTAAAAAACTGACAAAAAGCACATCCTAACACTAGATTACTTAATCTGCATGTGATTGTAGGGCGTTTCAAAAACTGTCAACTCATTATGTTGTCCTATAACAGCCTCAAAATATATTAAACAGTACTTCTTCCATTATAAAATAAAAATAATTAGCATTAAGTCACTAAACTTTGCAGATGAGCACCATGGTTATTATAATATATGAATTTGAATTGAATGTGTGCAGTAGCTCTAGTGATGAGATAATGATCCAAATATTAATTGGAGGTGTTTTACATGTCAGCTGGGTGTGGGGGACCCGTGGGCGCTTGTAATGAATATGTCTTAATTGTGGCAGGCTCTTTGACATTTGAAAAGTCCAATGATCCTTCTCATTCTTGACACACATTTGCATTTCCATCTTTAAGGTCAAATGGGTGTGAATAATACATTAAGGAGGTTCTTAAGCTCACAGCCAGCCATATCTATCTTCACAAAGGCACCAGCTGAGTCTTGCTAAGCTCAGTGAATGTTACAGAAACAATCAATTAGTATCACTTTAGGAAACCACATGTGAAGCAAACACAGCATCCTGTTATTAATGGGACTATAAGGTCACAGAGCCATTGGATGATATAGGATCAGCCTTTTCTGACTGAACACAATGACAGAAACCCACCAGTGTAAATATGCGTTATTGTGTGGATTTAGACGTAATGATGCTGATGGGTGGGTGTTTTCTGTGGTTGCAGTTTTTTTTTTTTTATAAAATGATTTTAGTGACTTCTGAAATGACAGTTCTAGATGCAATATTACGCAGGGGAACTATAACAGGGTTAACCTGGAATAAATTCGAGATCAAAGGAAGGCCCAAAAAAGAACCTTGGCAAGAGATTGGAGGAATTTAATGAGCAAAAATTAACATGTATTAAATCTGACCTTGTGCTTACATGGCAGATGTTGAGAGGATGCGAAACAGATCCGTTATTACAGATAAACAGCAGCAGGTTACATTATATGAGGAGCATTGGAACTTTAAAATAACATATCTTTTTATTACATTTCAAATATAGATTTTGTTAAAAACTGAACAAAATGTCTGTGCTTTAAAACCCTACTTGCCAATCTGCTATGTGCTAAAATTCAGCTAAAAAATGCTGTAATAATCATGTTGTAATAGATTCCATGGGATTCCCTTCAGTAAAGAAACAAGTGAAAACTGTGAAAAAAAAATAAGCATGCACAGGTATGGAGATATATTTACCAGAAGAATACCTGCAATAACCAGCACATTTGATGTCATTCACTTGGGGACTGAGTTTCATAATAAGGGTCTGTCTTAGCAGAAATGAACATCGATGTATGGCCTTGAGAAGACAGATTTGCTGGCTGTTTTGACAACTCATTACCTGTAATTTCACTGACGGATCGGTGAAGTGGCTCAGAGTAGGCAGCCGTGGCACCAGAGACTGTGTGGTTTTGCTTGGAATGATGTAAGATAGAACGGCAAACAAGCAAAGACTTATTATGGCTAATGATTGCTTAAAACAGAGCTGTGGAGACTTGACAGTTTGGTGCATCTATCATGGGGTGGGGGTTGGGGGTGTGTGGGGTGGCGGGGGGCGCACAATGGGAAGACATCCTCAGTCCACCTGCAGTTTTAGGAGACTGTCTGAACCAGAGGTAATTTTGTTTTATGATACTGACATTTGATGCTGTCACAGACAATTAACAGTAAACGGATGATAAATAGTGGCTCAGTAGCTGACTCCTATAGATCTCTGACAATGTCAAGATCATTTATGTAGCATGTGTAAGCTTAAAATCAATTAACACAGAATGCTCCATTGGTGCAGTGTGTCTGGTGGTGCTGTCTACTATCTGGAAAGTCATCTTTAATGGCAAAATGTATATATATATGCAGCAGTGGGCTCGCCTAGGTCAGTCCCCCCGCACCCCCACTCCCCCCCCTGCTCTGACAAAATTGGTCCATCCCTGGCACTACTCCTCATCTCCAAAGCCACCAAAAACTGTAACCTACCTTGTGTATTTTTCACTAATTGAAATGCCTAATGAGGTCCCAGGGGCTCCATCCCATTACCTCTGAGTTAATTAAAGCCTAAGCAGTGTGCCAAACGGTGAATAAAGATGCAGTAAAAGTGCAAAAGGAACAGGGAACCCGAGAAGGGTTCGGCGTGCTTGGATGGGGCTGACCTGCTTTTTTGTCATTGTTGAGGGACGCTATATTCCAAGAAGGAGCAGATGTCTATTATTTTTTTATTTGTATTTATTTTAGGCTTAAATTTTTTTTTGTTACCCTGCTTCAGGCACTCATTTTCCAGTGTGGTTAGCCTAATTCTGCTTTATTAAACATTCAACTCCATGCCACCATCATCAAGGATTTTATGAAGATGTTCCCTGTTTACAACTGAAGCATAACATGAGCCTAAAAAAATGACAGGTGTGTTATGGACTTTTATTCAATTCTATTGTGGCTGTAATAACATTATACTGCTTATTAAATCTACATTCAACACCTACAAAAGGCAGTTATCAACATGTTATGCACCGCGGTCACTATTATGGGAATATGAATCCAAACCACATTACCTTGTTAAAGAAACCTCTCCTTATTAAATGACAAAAAAAATGCATGTGAAAAGACAGATGGAGGCATTTCTTTTAAGAAACAATTTCAAATGTTTATTTAACATGTCAAAGAAGGGGCACACACTCGTGAATTGAAAAGGGGGGGCTGCAATTATTGGCCAGTACTATGACTTAAACTTAATACTAACATTAATCAGGTTTTGGCTAAAAAGAAAACATGTTTTTGTTCCTTTTTGTTTTTATAAAGAAACTTTATGTACATTGGTTCTTTTATACAAGAGGTTCATTGGATAAATGCATCAAAAAGAAACCAGTTCTGCAGTAAACTTTACAAAAAATACATTTTGTTTCATTGAGAGATGTAGAAAAGGAGACAGTCAAATATTGACCAATAATATTTCTTCCTTTTCATCATTTAGAAAAAAAGTTGTTCTAATATCTATTTTAAAGAAAAGCAATATACAGCACAATAAATGGGAGAAAATTTGCCTTTGCGGATTCATTCAGTTGGTTTGGTTACCAAGGACAGGGGCTGCGACTGGAACAGGGCATGATGGGAGTGAAGGGCTGCCTGATGGAAGGGGGAAGGCGGGGAGAGCATGGAGTGGTGCAGAGAGGTGAAGGGGATTGGCCGGGTGAGAATGGGTGTGGTCGACTGGCTACCTGAAGTACCAAGTGGGATGGAGATGGCGGGTTGGGATGAGGAGGAAGAAGAGGAGGAGGAGGAGGAAGAGGAAGAAGAGGAGGTGGATCCAGGAGCTTTTCCGGGTAGGGAGAAGTGATGGTGCATGCGTCCTTCCGGTTTGGTGGTGAGCGATAGCGGCTGGGCCTGCTCGGAGTGAGTGGCGGCAGGAGCAGCCGGGGAGGCCAAGGCTGCAGAGGGAGTGGCTGGCGAGTCCAACATGCTGCCGTGTGACGACGCAGGGCTGTCACACATCTTCTCAGAGGGCAGGTACTGCACACACTGCTTCTTGCTTCTTATTGAGAAGTCTGGGGAAAAGAAAGGAGAAGTGAAGAGGCTGAATTATGGATCTCCTGCTGGCTTCAAATCTGGTTCAAGTCCCTCAATGCTGCCGGTGACAGAAGTGAAGGAGCGATAATTACAACAGTGAAGACGATGGCGGTGAAAGTTCTGAGACGTGACTTGTTCGAATCAACTTGAAAACACGTTACAGCACGGACAGTGAAACAGGATGCTAAACACATTCTGATGGGAGGCATTTATGATGCAAAAAAAAATGACACTACAATAAAACGTGCACTGAAGTGTGGAAAGTTCTTTTTATTTTGTGGTCATTTGGTTGCACAACAGCAGACATACCTGCCACTATTAGCACTGAACCTCATAAGCTGCTTGTTAAAGTACAGAAGCAGGGAAAGAAGTTAGTATGTGTTAGTTAAGAAAAGAATCCATGCAAAAAAAGGTAGATAAAAATAACAGAATAAAGGCGCAGTGTCCCAGGTTGAACTTGAGCTTTGTAGGAAAAATAAAGCTTGCTGTTAGTTTCTACAATTTTCTTCAAAACAACTTTTTTTTTACAGTTTTCTAAAAACAAATAAAAGCTGTCAGGAAGAAAAGGCCCCTTACCTTCTGGTTTTGAGTCTGGTTTGTTCTCTCTCTTCCTCTTTTTTCTCTTTCCCTGCAACAGATAAAACAATGTTGTTTTTCACTGTGGAAGTAAACCACCTCAGCAACTTCAGCTTATGAGAACAAAAGTGTGGTTACTATAATTACACAGTTAACCGAACCCAGTGAGAACTTTTTTTTCTAACTTCCTCTACCCACTGACATGAGAGCCGATGGTGGAAACGTCCTACTCACATAGTTATCTCGTGCTGACCATCCTGGATAGAGCTGGGAGTGTAGTTGCCTCTCTTTTCTGGCCAGCTCATAGTATTTGGCTTGCTCCTCTCTTGACAGGGAATGCCACTGTGGACATAGACAGAGTATATCAAAGGACTGCTAAACACACACACACATGCATAGTTATAAACTCAGATGCACATCTCTGTCAGTGCCACTTACCCGCCTTCCAAGGATCTGGTTGATGGCAGCGCTCTCTTTCAGAGTGCACTCTGCCACTACTTTGGCTCTCATCTCCTTCATATACAGCATGAAAGCATTCAGGGGCTTCTTGATATGAGGCTTCTTGTCCTCCTCTTTCTTGGGAGGAACAGGGGATTTCCTGCTAATCCAAAACATTAAAAAGATGCTGTTAATGAAGCGTGAATGGCGGAGAGGAGCTGGTAAAAGATAGCAAACACTGTTCGGCCACAAAAGCTGGTTTTAATGACTATTTGAATTGTCCTTACGCATGCATCGAGGGGCTGATGTTGTCACCGCTGGGCTCCTGCTTGATGGCCGGGGAGACGATGGCGGGATGGGGAATGCCGGTCTGGTGGAGGCTGTGCGGAGGTGGAGTCACCATGTGGGGGGAGAAACGGCTGGACACCAAGCTGAGGAGGCGAAAGGAGGCAACATTTTAACAGTCGCGTTTAACAGCAAGTTTCTGTTCATCTGTTGAGAAAAGGTTCCGCTAACTTGGCACATTACTGCCCTGCTTTACCCTCAGGGTGAAACTCACCGTGCCTACTGCGCCTGTCTAGACTAAATTCATACACACAATGACTTACATGCTTGCTTTTTGTTCAAATAAAGACTTTTTCAAAAGCCCCTTTCTTCGGCGATGGCTGGAGAAAAGTGGAGTGTGTTGTTACCATGGCGACAGCATGGCCGTGACACCTGAAACCACTTTCCTTACCACGTTCCAGACCATGGAGAGCGTTCTGACAGCCGTACACACAGAACACCTTTTACAAAGTGGCTCTCTCAATTTCCAATTGTTAATACAAAGGAGCATTGTAAAGGACAAAGGGGAAAATTAACCCTCTACCACACACTTTGCAGTTAGTGTTACAGAGGAAAATGAATGCTAAATCTATTTAAAGCTTGTTAATATGACTGTAATGGAGACTATGCACAATATATCCTTGTACTTACTTAAATGAGGTGAGTCCAGAGTTATTAGCTTTACCTTATGATACACCCAGTATGGACCGAGCCAGTGGTAACTTGAACCGAAACATTTCTAACTGTTTGGAGCTGCCATCGAAAACAACAGCATTGGATTCAAGGTTAAAAATGTTCACACAGAAAGCTTGTTTACCATCACTATCTCTATAAAGTTAAAAAAAATTAAGTTAAAATAAAGTCTTACAAAGCAGATGTAATTAAAAGCTGATGTTTTGAAGCTTTTTTTTTTTTCCTGTGATCTATTTAATAATTTACACTATATAAACAAGGAGGTGCCATATCATCCCCTTGATAATAAACATATATCTATGACTATATCTGTAAACATCCTGCTTAGTCCCAAGTGAACAACTCTGCTCCTGCTTTAAGTGATGGCATGCAGTCAAGCTACACATTCTTTAAACAATGCTCCCATTAAGATTCATGCAGTGCAGGATTGGTGCAGTAGTGGGGAATGCACTAAATCTGATGCATTACATAGTAATAAAAATGAGTGTGAGGTATGTTCTGATGATCTGAGTTCACCTCAGGATGGTGCTGCACATGCTATTGATCACAGAGGCCCTTCTGAATATTTCATCTCATACTAACACCGGAAGGCCTGCTACAAATCTTTCCAATTTTGACAGAGGGTCAGAGAGTTTAGTCTGATGGGACGTGTAGGTTCAGATGAGCTTTGATTTGTCCTAATCGATTCTCAGCCCTTTCATCTCGGCACTATACGTGTGTGTGTGTGCGTGCGCGTGTGTGTGTTGTGGAGTGGCTCAGAACACTGGCCTGACCACAGAAGTTTAGCTCAGAGAGAAAAGACAGGAGAGGAGCGCTGAATGCCAATAATGTGTTCACTCTATTTAAGAAGCTGAACTTGTCTGTGATAGACTCAGACCTCACATCCCTTTGTAGTCTTGACACTGCTGGCTGTCCGTGATCTGACAATGTTCTCTCAAAAGTGGAACTAACTTTTTTTTTTTTTTTTTAAATTCTGCTTTATATCCCAAATGTATGTGGTTGAGAGATATTAAGCAACCATTCAAAACAAGATCTATGGTGTTTCCTTAAAATGTTGCTGTAACAGCTCAACAATGAAACTGCACATCAGCCATTTATTTTACTCACAGTCTGAAAAGGCTGGCAAAGAAAGCTAGAGAAATGTGATTACAGCACGTCATAGAAGCAGCAGATATTAAATGTCTCCCATTGGGAAACTGGGGGTGTTGCTGAACATGATCTGCTCACCTGGACATGGATGCATTCATTGCTAGCGCTGGATAGGGGTGACGGAATCCCCCCGGAGGGATGGAGTACATGGGCTGGCCCTGCCTGAGAGACAGAGGGAGACAGAGGGAGACAGAGAGAGACAGAGCGAGCGAAAGCATCAGAGTGAGGTGGATCAAACACAGCTGACAGCTAACCCACCAGCACTAATCCTCTACTCATCAACTCAAATCCCCTGCTTGTGGAACAGCACCGTTGCAATTGATTATGAGACCCGTGGCAAAACCCATAAATGTTCAGGAATTCCTCCTGGTGAACTCAAATGTTTTAATTTCTCATTGTTCTGATATGGTGCACCTGCACTCAGACTATGGAGCATAAAACTGAGACATTGCTCTTAACAAACGTTACAAAAAAAATGTCCTTTTTATGCTTTTCTTCATGCTTCACTTGACGTGAGCTTTATTAAAAATTAGTTCGCTAACATCCGTGCTTTAACTGTGGCGTGATGACATGCGACTTCAAAGCAAGTGAACATACAAACTGATTTTTTAAAAAAGTGATTGAAAATGTCTGGCCAACATATTCGCTATAAATATTTTTCTGAGCTTCTGAAGAAAAGACATGACATTCAAAATATTTCATTTACACACTTTTCAGAACAAAACTCATGTGGCTGTGTGGACAGGTGGCAGGAAAATGAACTTACTGTGGCATGAGCCAGCCCAGAGGGTGTGCGATCGAGCCGACAGCACCAGGAGACAGGGGGTAGTATGGAGAGAGCTCTGATGGGTGAGGTGTTCGAGGAATACCTGCAGGTGACAGAAGGCAGCTTTTAAAATGCTGTACACACTCGCTGAGGCGCAATTAAAAACATTTTTTTAATCTCTGAAAATAAAACAAAACTCTATCTACTCTTATCTTTTACTCTAACCGTTAGGCTTGAAAGGTAGCTGAGGACAGAAGCTTGATTCCAACAATAACTTCAAGGTCTTCAAGGTGGAAAATAAGTAACAAAATGTCCATAGAAACTTGCTCAGTATGCTCCAAACAGAAACAGCTTTGTCAAAATGTGTCTAAACACACTGTTTCCTTTTCATACATCATGACCCCGTCAAGCTCATTAGCATATGTTTGTTTGTGCTCATTAGAGCGCCGGCCTCCTGGTTTCTGTGGATGTTTCAATACGTTTGTCCACCTCGATTTACAGTGAGTGATGTGAATTCAAGCCGACCATCGCCACGCTTTATGTGGATCTGCAGCCGAAGGTTAATGTGACTTCACCTGTCTTTGGGTCGAGGATCTCTGGGGAGAGGTGTGACGGCGGCGTGCCGGGGGAGAAGTGTTCGTTGCTGTAGGTGATGAGGGGCGTCAGCGGGTGGACGTGGTGGGCATGCTGCACCACTGGGACTTTGTTGGACTGTTGATGAAGAGGAGAACAGGAACAAGAATTTATGAGCAGGACGTGACCAGTTCAGCAGCAAGTGTCTGACACAACATTCAAAACACAGTGAATACAAAGTCATCAATCAAAGTCACTATGAAACAGGCGTATTACTTTCCCATACTGTACACTGCACATGATTTGTGTGGGCCATTGTTCAAAACAAATGCATGGAGTAAATAGGCCATCACGTGTGAGTGCCCTCCATGGTAAACATCACAGTCTGTGCGTGTGACCAGCCCTGTGATGCAATCTGGACCAGCACCAAGGAACACTAAAAAGCCTCGCAGACACATGCCAAGACCATTACGGTCATTTAGCTAAGGAGAGAACTGTTTGTTCAGTCCAACAAGAAAAACAACGGTGCCACAGAGTCCAAAAGTCACACCAGCAAGCCACAAACAAACACAATCAGGCTAAGGTAAACTGAATACCCATAAACAAGTGGAGACATCATCTCCCACTCTGTCTGACAGCAGCCACTTGATGGGAGTAAGCAGGCACACATGGGGGAATTACACTGCCACGTTACACTACAGATGCCCCAAACGTTAGGAAAAGACTTAAGATTCTGTATAACTGAAGACAAGTGGTGAAGAGCAGAGAGTTCAGAGATGAATCTAACTTTTACACAAAGTGTGGATTTTTTCCTTCCCTCCACTACGACTACGACGAAGATGATGAAGACAATAATAATAACCAGCGTCTCTACTTTCATTAGGCAGCGCTCAGCCTCGCAGTCATTTCCTCTGGCTGCCTGGCTGAATAGAGCACTTGTTGGCTCAACTTGTCACATGGGAGGGTCAAGGGGTGGGTGGGTTGGGCGGTAGTGGAGGGAGGTGGGGTAGGGGGGAGGGGGGGGAGAAAGGAGTCTTGTTCCTCCAGGCTAACCTTTCTTCAATATCCCTCCCCACCCCCCTTCTCAACCTCTCGTCTCTCTCCAACGTGGTCTGCTCGGGAACAAGGTTTGCATTGAGACTTCTGTACACTCTCCTGCCTCACGCTGCCACGAATTGTTCCAAATCGTAGCTTTTTTCTTTTTTTTTTCTCTTTTGCCACTTTTTTTTTTTTTTTTTTAAAGGAAGGTCCAACCTTTTCCTCCTTTTAAATCTTTAGCAAATTGGTTTCTCCCATGTCTAAAGCACGCTTTGATTCAGGTAATGCCAGATGGAGAGAGGAAAATATTTACTGGTGTTAAACATGGCTATATTAAGATCACTTTGCTCAGGACTTTTTTTTTTTTTTGGTTTCTCCAGACTTAGAGCATATAAGGTCAGTACGTATGATGATGCGCAGAGAACACGATTTCACACAACACAGGAGAGGCTTTGATAAAGCTTCACGGTGGAAATAGTGTTGACTCGCTGAGTTGAAATCCCAGGTCCCACATGTCATGTATATTTGAGTTGTGCTTTGTTGTTCTACTTCGTGTACAATATGCCTGCATTTTCCCTATATTGTGAGGGCTGTTTGAGACCTCTAGACCTGGGTGCCAACACATTTTGGGAAGCAGTTCAGTGAGAATTTGAAATGATGCCCATTAATTATTCATATCGTGTGCTCTAAACATGTTTCCAAGTTTGAAGGCACTAGTTTCAACTCCAGGCTGCCTTTCAGTTCCGCAGCCCGACAAAATGTGGGGAAAAAAATGGAGTATGCAGGTTGCACATATGCAAATCTACTCTGACCTGTATCCTACCTGCCAGAGCTTCTCCGTTAGGAATAAAGACTGCTACTTCATCAGGCAAAGTCTCGTCTTTAACTCACAACATTTTTGAATTAAATCAGTCAAAATCAAAATAATTTTCTGATGAGTAAAGCTCCGAAAGCATAAAATGTGGTTTTGTGAAATTGAAAAACTGGACTAATGGCTCAATCATGACTTAAAACTAAACACTAATGTATCAATGCCCTCTTTCACTTGCTTTCTGTGTAGAGGTAATATTCCTCCAGCCCATGACAGCTTCATACGCCTGGTTTCATGATCCACTAGCAAAGCGTAATAAGGAAACCACAAGGAACATGAGCCGTGTTTTAAATATAAACAACACCTACGTGATAGGACGGATAAAGAGCAACCTGGAACCAGATGGTATCTACATCGACAGACAGAATTCATGCTCTTTACATAGACCTGCTTGTTGCAAACAGGTCTGCAGCGGTGTGTACCTCTCAGCTAGCAAGTAAAAACACCCAGAACGGGTCTTTAGAGCGACTGGACGTAGTAACAGGAAGGTTTAAAGGAAAAAAAAAAAAAAAAAACACAGCAAAAAGTTGCTGAGCTGATGCAGAGAAAAGATGTCTGTCTCTTAAGAGGGTTTGAAGCTTAAAAAGGCCGAGGTGGCAGTACCTCGCTTGGCTGTCCAACTTGGAACGGCGCTAAGAAAAGCACAGTCCTTGGTCAATGTGGGTGGAGGGGTGGATTTCATTCAAGCAAACATGTTTTTGGATCCTGCACATCTGAATTGAATTACTAGGCAAACAGCCGATGGGGAAGAGAGCTTAGAACAAACTGAATAACCCCGCAGCTTTGTGTGTCTTTATGCTCGGCGATTCTGGGTGGGAGGCTCAGAGGCCTTTCAAAACTCCAGGAAAGACAGGGTGAAAAGAATGCCTGGCATGCTGAGAAATCCAAGCCTTGTTTGTCAACGCCAACAGGAAGCGGACGTGAGAGGGGACTGACCGTGTCGTATGTCCTTAAAATCAACCATTCCGAAACTATGCCATTCATCACAGGCAACGTGTGCTTTACGTCTGGTCATCGCCTCTGAAAAGGTCAATGGCAGTAATATTCTAGGTTAGAATAATACAGCGCCGAGCGGCGTCATATTACTGGAGTGAATATCCCCAGTGGTCAATAAATAAATTGAGAGGGCTAGCAAAATCAGCACAGCATATAGAGACACAAACATGAACAGATCTCATGGGGCTCCACTGTGGTTCTAAATATTTTGAAACTGTATTTTCTGGTAAATCTGCCGCTAATAAACAGTGTCTTGAGCAATTTCACTCATTCTGCGATCCCAGATTGGAATCAAAGCACTGGTTCCTTATTCCATTTCTGAAGAGGATCTTGTCTCTGCAGTGGCCCAGCAGGGCTGCAGACCTCAGATCAGTATTCAGTTCAGTCCTCCCAAAGCCTTTGATTTCATGATGGATCCCGGTTGTTCACTGCCTAATGCAAAACGAGAAAATCTCACCGGACTCCCAGTCAAAGGTCTGTTGAACGAATATGGGCCAAAAGCAAGTATATGTATTGCTTTGAGAGGAGAAAAAAAAAAAAAAGCTGCATCTTCTTCGGTTAATATCTCTACTTAAACTGTCGCGCAGCCCTGAGAGTTGACGAGTGCACCAGACACATGCGGGGAGACAAAAGTCATCTCTGGAATGCTGCTCTAGACCTTGCCACTTCAATTCACTTAAACAATTCGGTGACTAAGTGACTTATGACACGCTGACAGGACCAGGTCCCTTGTTGCCTTTATTACCCTGCACACTAATACAATATTGAAACAAAGAGGGGGATTCTTGTGTCCCTGTCAAGTGAAGCCCATATTTGAGCACTGAATGCACGGTGATCTGATAACTAACGGAGGGACAGACACTCCGGTCAGTTCTGCTTCATTAAAAAGTCACAGCTCCTTCTAATCCAGCGTAACAGTACTAGTCAGTGTAGTCAGTAATGACACAGAGAATAGGCCTTATGGACAAATTACTGCAAACGACTGAATGACCTCAGTGAGGGAAGTACGCAGCCTTGACATCATTATCAGCAGACTGTTAATGACTGTGAATCGGTACGTTGTGAGAGATGGGTGCGAGATGCAGATGATTCAGACAGCGACGCCACCTCTGCTTCTTTCCTTCTCTCCTCTCCTCCCCTCTCCTCTCCTCCCCTCTGCTCCCTGGTCCAGCTCGGCCACTACTGATGGGCTGACAAGTTCCTCACACTGCATCACCAAGCCCTGCAGCACCTTTGATGTATTATTCATAAGAAGGCATCCCTCTGAACACAGGAGCTGATATGGGGGTTTTGGGGTGATGCACGAATGCATGTATGTGTGTGCGTGTGCGTGTGTGCATGTGCGTGTGTGTGTGTGTGCATGGTGGGGTGTGGTATGTTCATAGAAAAGCTTGTTCCCCTCTTCCCAGTCCACCCACCACCACCATCACTACCAAAAGCAATACCAAGTGAATGCTAAACAAACCTGTCTGTTGAATAATTGAGGATCTCAGGCCAGAGCAGGCTCCGATTAGCATACAGGCCTTATGGACCCAATCTGCACAATGACAGGATGGTCTTTCCCTGGACTTTTTGTGCCCACTGAATCGTCTGATTTCTATTTTACCTCGTCGTCTTGTTGCATATTGGCGGAATTAGCAGAAATGTCAAAGAGATTTCCGCTCAGGAGCAATAAATGCATTGATCTCTGCCGGCACTCGCAGGAATGTGAGATGATATCATTCACAAAAAAAAAATAGACTGCATAAACCTTATCAGTAAACTAATAGAATATGAGATATACGTGTGCATCAGTAGACCTAAACGTCAGGTTTAACACATGCTTGCAGAACGACTGCAGCATCACAGGTCTGCTTCAGGAGTCCCTGCTGGTGTCTCCTCACCGCCTCTCCTCAGGTCTCTCTCTCTGGCTCCTCTTGGCCCTGGGCAGTAATCCCTGGCCCCCCGTGTGTGCCCATCCGCTCCCCCTGCTCTCATTAGTGCAGTGTTGGGGCCTGGGGAGCCTGCAGGCCTGGGGAGCCAGCCTGCTGCTCCCCTCCCACTCTCCCTCTCTCCCTCTCTCTCTCTCTCTCTCCTCGGCTGGAGTAATGAGCACATAATCAGCCTGGCTCCCTGTCAGCAGCAGCACACCAGAGGGGCATGTGGGCTCCTGGCCCAGAGTGGGGGGTAAGAGCAGAAGAGTAGGGTGTTTCACTTTCTATCCTCGGTGCCCAGGGTGCACCGTACCCAGTTTCCCACCGCACATCAAATGACCCTCTGGTAACAGGTCACCAGATCAAGCATGGCGACTTCCTCTTTTAGTTAAAAAATGGAAGCTGTTATACTCTCAGTGAACTTCCCCACCTTTTAGACTGAAATGTTACATGGGTTTTAAGACATTAATGATATCTCACATTCTTCAGCCTCGGCCTGCCCATTCATTAAAGCTGTGTCATTCAGTTGCAATAAAAATAGTAAAATGATCATCCTAAATATCATCCCCCAATGTCATCTCCCTTAAATAGTCTTTAAAAGTATCAAATTTAAAATCAAAATACAAGAAGCCTGCTAACAACAATGTAGACCCTGTATAGGAATCTATAAGTTCCCATGTACAAATAGAAAAAAGCATTTCAATAATATTTACATGCGTGACGCTAAAGAATAAATGTGCCAGACTTCCGAAAAATGCCTATGTTTTCGTACACAAAAGTGAAGGCTACTTATTTTTCAGATGTGAGTAACATTGCTGCCAGAAAACAGTTTGATCTCTCACATTCTCAGTCCTCTACAATGTTTCCGTCTCTATTGACTTTTCTGGTTTAATGACGTTCAAAGAGATGAAGGCCGAACAAAAAAAAAAAGAAAAAAAGAAAAGCACCAACACTGAGCCACATGAAAAGTAGCAGCAACCACTGAAGGACAGAACAGAAACAATCCAGCCTCAAGTCTGCATGCTTTCATTTCCTTTAAATACAGTTGCTATTACCATACTTATTGTTTTGACTTTTTTCTCTTCATTCTACCTCCCTACAGTGTCGATTCATATATTTCTATAATGTTAGAAATTTGCAAAATAAATTCAAATATCGTTCGCTGCAACAAAACTTGACAGCAGCTGCTGTGTCTCGGCGAAAAATCAACAGGGTCACTGAGAGGTCAGTATTTATTCCAATGAAATGTCTTTAATTGGTTTCCATTGAGACTTAAGTCAGTCCTATTCCCATGAGCAAACTCCATCCCCTTCACAACAATTTCCCATTGACTGTGCTCAATGAGGACTTTGTCATGTGCATCACTGGAGATCCAGAGAATCAACCACAAACTCAGCAAGCACGTCTAGCCAGGGTATGTAAGGTCAAGGGGCTGAGCCACAACGTTTCTTATTACTAAAGTGTAGTGATTGTGGCTTTCTGCTCCGTGCACTGCTTAACACGGCTTCCCGAACCAGGCAGTGCCCTGATACAATCAAGCAAGTGAGATGTTAGATACAGATGCTCAAGGCTTCACGTTATCTAATGTTTTCAATCCCAAACACACATCCCTCAGCGAAGCCACTAACCAAACAGGTCTGCTGAGGCCCCAGCATTGTCTGATCAGACTGACACACACCACGATGACTAGTTCACACCTGTGTGGGAAAGTTCAGGAATGGCAGGGAGGTTCAAACCTGAGAGATTTATAGTGGAGATTGAGTTATTGTGGCAAAGACAGACAAGACTGTTCAGCAGTTGGTCTGCGGGTGCATGGGGGTGTGTGTGTGTGTGTGTGTGTGTGTGGGGGGGGGGGGTATCTGTGTATGGATGGGAAAATGCTCACTATAACTTCATTATTGTGAATAACCACATTATGGTGATAGTTTGATTAAAGCATTTATATAGTTTGCAGTAAACGGATTCCCCCAATAAGTTTACACGATTTGTTTGATAATTGAGTTAATGTGCCGTAGGATATATCCTGGAGGAAACATCTTGTTAGTGCCACAAAATAAGGGAGACGAAATGGTGTTCTGATTCATAAATCTGATGACCGCCGTCCTGCAGTTCTGTGACTGAAATTTTATGGTGGCAATGATTTGATTTTACCCCCCCCCCCAAACCAACCACATTGCTCTTTTGTCACATGTTCTCTAGTTTACTGACACATGAACTTAATCATAAGTGGGAAACAGTAATAAGAAATATTGATGAATTATCAATAATACTGATAATCCTGACTCCAAATTTGAGTTTTTATTATTTTTTTTTTTTGGCTTGATCTTGTCATAATTAAATGTGAGTGTCAGTGTGTACTTACTAAATGCCCTGGTGTTGGAGAGCGGGAGTCTTTTAGCGCGGCAGATCCAGGAACATCCAAAAGAGGCCATTTCATCTGCAGGTACTGTGGGTGAGAGAAAAAGGAGCAGAATTTAACAATAAACCTAGAAACACTGCAGGGAAAAACATGCACAGTAATAAAAACTTGGCAAAAAAACATGCACTCAAAAATAGGCAGGATATCGAGACCAAATGTGCAAAAAAAAAAAAAAAAAAAAAAAAAAAAAAGGCTCCTCCTTAATATTTACAATTACTCCACCACAGGGAGTACATCTTTTCCTAGAGCGTGCAAAAGTGGTATGAATGGTGTCAAACCCGCAGAGATCTCCAGCAGACACCTGTACGAGAGCCACATTGCTGCTGGAGTCAGACAGTGATTTCTGGCACGGGGGAGAGCAGGGAGAGCGATGTGAACACAACGGACTGGTGGAGGACTGTGAAATTGCCGTTTGTCAAGGAAAAACAAGAGGCCAGCTGTGGGCGCCCATCGCTGAGCGGGTGGGAAGAGACAGCTGGAAGGAAGCCCCAATCTACACAGCAGCGAAAGGCGGACTCAAAGGTAACTCCTGTCTGTCCGTCTCAATTGGTTTGGACTTTTGACCCCGAACACAGCCCCTCCTCCTTTTAATATTACACATGTATCAGAGTTATCATAAAGGATTGTGTAAGTGTTTGCTTTTCCTTTTGCTTTTTTCTCACTTGTCCCAAAGATTTCCACCACACTTTGTCTTATTATTACGGCTGCCAGTCCCTATGCGCCATGTGCCATGGCGTAAGAGCTATGTACTCGAGGAGAGGTTTTTGTGATTTACTGCTTGATACAACATGCTGGGCTTTTTTTTTTTTTGTCCTCTAGCAATGAAGATAGCATGAAGCCAGAGCTCCAAAAGCACGGCTCAACCATCTGGTTTATGAATCAGTTTAAATACCGGATACAGCAGCTTGTCATGCATGTGGATTTTCTCCCTGGTACAATTTCAAATTAATTAAAAGGGTTTTATGTTATATGTTTTGCTTTGCTCATCCAGGCCCATGTAGTCCAGACACATAAAGACATGCAGTTCATTATTTAAGTTGCCTTTTGGGTAAAGAAGTGCATCACGGGTTGTAAATTCTGTCTGTAAAAGGTGGTTACACAATCTCACCATGCATCCATTGTTTTCATTCTGCATTGAGTACTGTCATTGTCATTTACATAGTATTAGGCTTATGAATTCCTATGCACAAACAGCTTGACGTCCACC
The DNA here is from genome assembly GCF_021018895.1 of Seriola aureovittata. Lineage (NCBI taxonomy): Eukaryota > Metazoa > Chordata > Actinopteri > Carangiformes > Carangidae > Seriola > Seriola aureovittata. The sequence continues at coordinate 10,326,283 of NC_079368.1, forward strand.
CAAAGCAAACATCTGATGAATGGAAAAGACAAGAAATAGTATCTGACACTTTAAAAAAAAAAAAAGACCAACAAAACCTGTTAATAAATATATGCAAAGCTTTGTCTACTTTTCAAAAGTTGGTGCAGGATAAATGATGCTGAACAAGTAAACTGGAGGAGTCATGCATTCAGGTTTGGATTTTTAAAACTTCATTCATCACTCGGGGGTTTGTAAGGAGGAAGGAAGCTTGGATGGCTGTGGGTTAAAAATGGAAAAGACATTATAGCAGGAGGGGGAAAAGGGAGAGGAGGGAAAAAAAAAACATTTTCAGGAATGAGTTTGTCGGAGCAGGCAGAGAGTATTGTTTCCTGACAGCTGGGGTCCAACAGAGCACCGAGGCAGGGGGAAGGGGACCCTTTTTCCCTTCGAAAAGGGGGGAAATTCTTAGAGTTGACATCAGCCCTCTTCATTTTCACTATACTGCTCAAGGCTGAATCGTAGGTTCCAACTAATGGGCCCGAGTCCATACAACTGTCAGGAGGCAGTTGCTTTTAGAGGCTGCTAGCTCCCTATTGAAACTTTACTCTGCTGTGTGCATGGTGCCTAATGAATGCTACTCTCCAGAGAGAAAATCCAAAACAATGCAGTTTTCTCTGTCTAATCTATGTCAATCATGAGTCCTTCCACAAATGAAACAAGCCCTATTGTGAGCGTTTGGTGTAGCCCGGCCGTGCCCACCCCGGCTCTCCCACCCAATCCATCCCTTATTTGACAGCTTCTGCCAGGACTGAGGAACATGCCCCCAGGCACTTTTTTCTGAGCGCCTACTTTTCTTTTAATTGCCAGTGTGCCCTATGGAGCAACTGTTCACACACTCCCCGAAACATCCAGCCAGGTAATGCCAGCTGCACACTGTCACATTAGCTCCAGTCCAGACCAGAGCAGCACACCACTCACTAACACATGAGAGAGGGAGAGAGGGAGGGTGTTTGGGTCTATGAGTTGTTTCAGGAAACAAAAGGCGAGGAATTGCGGGTCATGCAGCTCAGCAAAAACTTTCTCAGTGTTACAGTAAAAAAAAAAAAAAAAAACGCACAAGGGAAGTGTAAGAGAAAAAGTTAGGACAGAGCCAGCATTTCAAATTCGTGATTCAAACAGTTAAGACATGGGTTACATGATGTTAAATGTTTATATAAGATTGAAACAGAAGATTAACTTCAAGATATTTAATAATGCTATACGCATGCCCTTATTATATTAGAAACAAATAGAGACATATGGTCGGGGCCCATAGCAATGCCTGTTTCAGCATGGGAGCTGGAAGCTCTGGTAAATAGACTCGGACAGAGTACTGAAAGAAGTGTGTAACTAAAGTGAAGCTTAGCTGATCCATTTTTGTAGCTCTCTAATTGTCTTCCAGCCTTCCCTGTTGACTCCAACACTCAGAATAGACATCAGTAGAATGTGCTACTTTTACAGGACCCAGATGCGACAAAGGTGGCAGTGATGCCACTGAAATTTTCCAAAAAGCTGCACTGGAGCCCTTTGGTTTTTTGAACACAGAGAATACAGCATATGCTCTGGGGCATGTGGCCTGCCAGAGCTGGGTTCTAATTGTTACATTGCTCTCACGGAGCGGAGGAAAACACAGCCAAGAGTCTTTGTCATCTCTGAAGTGTGTGGTGCCATACTGCAGGCCAACATCAGAGCATGGAGAAGAGACAGATGTCTGGACATTTGCTGTCAAACTAAGTCAGACACTCTGCCAAAAGGACAGAATATATCCCAAACTTTGCTAGCAACTATCTGCCGACTTCTGAGCTGCACTGAGAAGTCATAATGGCTGTCAAAAATAATACAAATATAGAATTATATTTCAAATTCAGTAAAATGTGCCATAATACGTCTACATTCATACATACAAAAATCATGCACAAAACATAGCTTGACTCTAGGGAAAAAGCAAATGTGCCTGAAACAGATTAAATGTCTGGAAATTTGAGCTGAATTGGATTAATTCAATCAATCAAGAGCAAACAATCAGACAAACCACGAATAAAAGAGTGAATATGTATAAAGTGGCAGCTGAGACGAGGCCTGACGCTTGTGAAATGGCTTCACCCGACTTGTGGTGAATAGCAGGAGCAACAGGAATGCCTCCATGGATCGCTCCAGCAGATAATGTCAATCACCTACTGTGTGGTGAACCCCTCCCCATTGTTTTCTTTTACCCCCCAACAGAAAACAAATGGGCCACACAGCTTGCTGTTTGGCTGAGGTGTTAATTACCGTCCCCTGCCCATATGAACAACAGCTCCATACAATAGCCCTGTCAGGCCCCCGACACAACGGTCCCTCCGTGGTTCTCTCTGCTGATATCTCCTGCTCACGCGGGGCCATTGACACCTCAACCTGATCTATGCATGAAACACAATTAAAAGCTTTTGCCGACAAAGACAATGTGATAAGTAGCCCCCGCCTTGACTCACAGTTTGCATTAAGGCTCATTGTTTGCCAACATTAGAGGCAATTACATTGACAATTCTTAAGCAAACCTCGGCAGTCATTGTGCTAATTAGTGTGTAATTGATGGGGAAACGACGAGCAGCTCAGCCGGTCAGACCAGTAATGCACTACTAGGCCACTGCAAATTTTTTCTGAATGGGGACCGTGTCCTATTATCCAGTCCACTATGAAGTAAGCAGATTAATCAGGGAGGAAGTTATTAATTAAAGCTATCAGTCCGAAGAGAAAGAAACAACAAAACATTTTAGTGACAGTGTAACTGTTGAAAGAAAAGAATTAGTCTTTTTTTTATCCAAACTGACGGCATGGACTTCTAACCCCGGATCATTTCATCTTTCTGTGCTTATTAGTGGAGATGTGTTACACCTACCTGCTGAATACAAATGACCAGAGACCCATAAAAACTATAAGAACTATTGTTGTCTCTTTTTTCAGCTCATCACCCAGCCTCCTGGTTTACATTATATTAACCCTGACAAGCCCGTGGTGCTGCGGTGGAGATAGCACACTGCTAATGGCTGCCACATTTGAAGTGTCCATTAGCCCATAGAGGAATGAAGTTAAGTGACTATGACAGGGGTACTCCCTCAGTTTGCCGGGCCTCTATTGTGACCTGGTCGGTCGTCCTGCACTCTCATTCACAGCCAGTAAAAAAAAACTGGGTCAAAGGTCAGACATCCAGAGTGCTGTGGTTTCTATGGTAACATGGCCTATTAAGGCCAGGCTCATTGGCCTCTTAACATGCTCTTGTGCACAAAAGAACTATTAGTGCAAAGAGGGAGAGGGAAGAGTGAAGAGGGGAGGCAGCGCGAGGGAGGTCCTAACAACACAGCGTCAAGGTTTTTCCAAGATTTCCGAGATGGTTCCACACTCGGCCTACAGCTCCATCTACGTCTGTGTGCAGCTCACACAGAATTTCAGTAGTCCCTTCAGGGGGAGTAGAGGATACGCAGTAGAATTTATTGTACAGCATATCTGATAATTCATCATTCCAAAGTCAGTAAAAAACTATTTGTGTTGTAACAGTATGTGCTTCACATAAATTGTAGAAATCCTCATTTTCAACAAAAGATTTCCAAGATTCAACTCTGAAATATTCAATGAGCGATTGAGTGTCATATGACTGCCTCATGCATGTTCAATACAAGGCCAAACTGGGTTTATTTGAAAAGTCCTGGGAGTGAATTTACTGCGGTTTCAGTAATAAAACAGCATTAACAGAGAACAAGGCCAAGATAAACGCACCCCCCCCCCACCCACCCACCGCCCCAAAAAAAGCTTCTTTAACATTCTAGCCCAGTGAGTGAGCTCCGACTTCAGCAGGAGTTTGCATTTTTTGCAACTCAAGCAATTATTTGTTTCAGGGTTGTTGTTTTTTTCTTTCTTTTGCATGACAAAATCCTGAGTTATTGCTTCCTGCGTCTACAGCGTTATCCACGAGCACATACGAGTGTTTAAATGAAGCCGCCATCTTTCTTATATTTGTATTTTTCAATCAGATATAAAGAAAGGTTCTTTAACTGAGGTTGAAGTTAGGAATAAGTGAGTAATTTTGTTACACAGCAGGTCATATAAAACTCACTGTATAATTAGACACATAAGAAAATAATTATGCATCTGGTAAGAATAGGGCCATCTCATAAAGACAGAGAGGAGGGTGCAATGCTATTCGAGTCAATTATGTGGAGTCAGTTATGTGGTTTCCCGTACCTGGGAGATCTGCTTTCAATGGTCACAGACCGCTCCGCTTAATGTCAATATGATCTGATGTCAAGACAGTCTACACCTCAAATGTCAAAGATGTCGTCCTTTTCCATGTCCTGTGGCATTGTTTGTCCAGTCGCACAGGAACACAACTTTTTACTGTTTGGGGAGTAGCCCCGTTTCATTGAAATTCACAGCCGTAAACGTCTGTATAATTAACTCCAGAGCACGAGGTGGTTACAGGCGGCTGGCTGGATGTTTACAGTAAAGCTCGACTTAGAAATCAAATGTGTGTGTAAATGTATGTGCGTGCGTGTGCATCCAAGTCTACGCCAATGACACACAAGTGAGACCCGAATTTTTCATTTATGACCAAACACAAATTGACTGGAGACAGCATGGGTTACCAATATAATACAGGGTTTCCTGCCAAGGCATTTAGGAGGCAATAATAAGTCCAGCATGCACCCCTCACACTGAACAGGGTAAATACCACAGCACAGTAATCACTCCAAAGTCTTGGTGAAGACATAAAAATAATCTTTTTTTCTTCTTTTTCCAGAGAGTGCAGATAAATATTTACCCCCACTCACCACGGGTAAATTTGAATACGTCTGCTAAAAGTGTGTCTTTTTTTTCTGACAGGGCACAGTGGGTGATTGTTTCCCCCTTTTTTTTTTTTAGCTTTTCATGGCTCTTTTTTTTCTCAAAAAAAAAAGTAAACTCCCTAAGAGCAGCTGACAGAGGCAGGAGAGGCAACGAAGCATCTTGAAGGGAAAAAGTCAGTTTTAAGAAACTGAGGTGGGCATAAGTGGGTGTAGTGGAGAAGGCAAGAGAGAGAGAAAAAGGGCCTAAATTAAACACATTTGTTTCTGCTCTCACATACCACAAGTCTTATGAAAACAGAGGGCTGATTGTGTTCACTCTGCAAGTCCACCCCCCACACCCCACCCCTCCCTTCCCCTCCCCTCTTCGCTCTCTCTCTCTCTCTTCACCACCACCCAACACCACCACCCAGCTCCACACCCCCACCCCCCCTGTCCTGAGCAGCAGCGGCAGCAGCCCCTCCCCCCTCACACACACACACACACACACACACACACACACACACACACACACACACACACATACACACAGCTGCCTGCAGATGCCTCCTGTGTTTGCTCTCTGAGTGCAGGCGCAAATCTCCAGGCCCCGCAGACTTCTGGGCCCTGCCTCATCTCAGTTTTTACTACCTGACATCCCTATCACCCCACTGCTAACCCCACTCACTTCACTCTCCCGTCTCCTATCCGCCCTCCACAACCTCGCCCCTGCCGGCCTGCGCGCCCCTCCAGCTCTTACCTGCTCAAACACACAGACACATTCACACTCCACAGGTATGCTCGCTGCTGTCGCACAGGGACACAGAGACTGTCTGTTAGAAATGAAACCCACATCATTTATGAACGCTTTTAGACACATTTAAGGAGAGATGACCGAAAAAAGAAAAAAAAAAACGTAATAACTTACTAAAACGAGTAAATGTTGTAATTTTGGTAGGAAATCAGTTGAATCCAATGAGCTAGAAGTAAAAATGATTCTCTTTTCTGCTCTTTTATCCAGTTCTAGCAGCCTACATCAGACAAACTACACCAAAACATCATCATTTTGGGACTGAAAATAATCTCAGCTGGCATATAGTGCCTGGCATGTTTGATTGAAAAAGAAAATATTTTCAAAAGTAGTTTCAAACCTCCACACTGTGCGACACAGTGCACGACTTACTACCATGACATTCCCCAGGATTAGTTATGCGTATTGTCGGCAGACTGCAGGGAGGTCTGGAACGTGGCCAAAGCGTTGATTTTTATACCTGAAACATTTGTAAAAGTCGTTCCCCTGCAATCTACAGGCTTCTTTTTCATCATGCTGCGCGTCCTGATACTGAGTGCTAAATCATGATCCGCTGATAGGTGTGGTTATAAATTCAATTCACGCTCACATCCGAAGGCTCGTCTTACGTGTCTGAAACTTGGTGAAGAATACATTTTCCACTAAGAACGTATCGGTTTTCCGGGGGTTGGAGTATGAGTTTGGGTCGTGGAGTCGCCTACCTCTTCAAGGTTCATCAAGTAGAATAGAAACATGAGCAAGAGACTGTCAGTCACTGGAGAATGTCTTTTTTTTTTATCTGTTGATGTAGATATTATGAATTATGTTTTACTCATTTTGAAGGACTAACATTGATTCATTTAGACTGCTCCAGTTTTCAAAAATGTCCTCACAACATTAACCAGACCACTGAGAGCTCGAGGCTGGACACGCTATTTAAAACAATATATACAGCTGCTGCTATCTTTCAGTTTCAATACAATCTAATGAGAACGGCAAGGTGATTACGATCAGGGGCTGCTGTAAATATCAGATTCCCAGGGACAGAGTTTAGGAGAGGCCCCTTACAATTACACAGTATTCAGGAATGCAGAGCATGAGCCACAGTAACATGGAGCTGAAGACAAATGCTCACATCCCATCTTGGAAGTTTAGCTTGCACCACGCGACAGAGAGGGAGGAAAAAGGAGGAAAGTTTATCTTTCATGAAGAGCTGATTCTGACAGCCCCAGATCTGCGCCACAACGCAACAAACTTTTACTCAATCCAAGCTGCACACTTCTGCAAACAATTAAGTGTTAACCCAAGAACTGTACGTTGCTCAGAGAGAGATTGAGAGAAAGAAGGAGAGAGAGAGAGAGACAGAGAGAGAGAACGAAGGGGGAGAGAGTGGAGAAAGAGAAGGGTGCTTGTGCACAATTACAGCAGGGATTTATGGCCTGAGAAACAATTTATAAATCACAGCGCCTGAGCTAATGTGCTCCAGATTGTTCTCCATGCAGCTGCAATTTTGGTCTGCGTGAAACGGCATAATAAACCTGGCTGGAGGACATGTTTGGGTGGGTGGGTGGGTGGGAGGGGTGGGGGGCAAGGAGAAAAGTTGAGATTGTGGGTGGGGGCTGATTAGGGTGAGGCTGTGGGCTCAAAAAGTTTCTGAGGTGTTTCGAACAAAGAAACTGAGAAGTGTTTCTGTTCTTGTGTTTCTGCTGGGTGAGATTTTGCTGGGGTGTAATCCTGAGGGGGGGGGGCACATTTTAGCTCTATAAATTCTCCAATTATGCAAATAGTACTAATTAAAGGATGTTTGCTAATGGACCAACACAGTAGCTGGACAGAAAAAGCAATGAAACGCCTCCAAAACAAGAAGTGTAACTGAATAATTACACAAGTTTCCACTGAGAAACAACTACAGCTTCAAGCCACTTGTATGAGCTCATTGTGAAACTGTGAACTATACCCTGACAATTACACCCTTGACATAAGTGAAAATTAATTTTAGGTTATAATAAGAGAAGACAAATGTTGCAAACTGATCCCCTCATTGTGGCTGCGGGCTGGTGTGGAAGAAGAGATCGGATGTGCTGAGGGGAAGCCTGGGCTTTTGTGGCCACTCAGCCAACTGGCCCTGAACCTTGACCTCTAACCCTTCACCCTGGGGGGCAAACAAAGCTCTGAGTGACATCTGAAACTAGACACTCTGTGGGGAGAGAGTGTCTGGACAGGACTCAAATAACCCCATTAACTCTGCAGAAAAGATTTATGGCTTTTTTTTTTCTTTTTTTTTATTCTGCCCCTGCAAATCTCCGAGCTGAAGAGTCAGAACAGAACTGTCAAAAATAATCAAGCAATTAGAGGTGCGCACCAAGTTGCATCTTGTTTACTCGCCAATATCTCCATCTTGCACGAAGATAAGCAAAAATGTTCCATAATTAACGACTGGGAGTAGAGTTGTGATTAGCAGAGAGACACACATATGCCAGCAGTTAAGTGTGTAGCAAAATAACTTCTGCTTAATACGAGCAGCATGAAGCTAATCTTCAGGCGGGTTTAAGAGAGTCACTGATGCATATTCACCAGCGCCACTGATGGATTCTGTACAATGGATTACGTAAACAGCTCCAGCATTAGTATACTGTAAACAAAAACAGAGAGGAAAGTTGATGGTAAATGTGCTGCGGTGAATGCGAGCCTCCGTCGCCAGAATGCTGAAAGCCAGTGTAGTATTTAAATCAGGCAAGGAGGGAGGAAGACTGGGCCAAGCATTCTGTAGCTCAGCTGTGAGGCTCTAAGCCGTTGCCCTAGGGTCTTTGTCCTGCCTTTCAGGGCAAGTCTGAGGTAGTCAAAGACCCTATTCATGACCGGCGCTCCCCCTGCCAACACACCCATACAGCCCCAGTCAAGTCAGCCGAGAGCTATAGAGCCTTCCCATTTCACACGAGAATCAGACCTGCCCCTAAAGCCTGCTTCAGGGATTTCCAATAGCCAGCCCCTCCAACCCATGTACAATTCAAACAAAAGGGCTCCTTGGCCTACTCCATGTCATATAGGGCTGATTAGATCTTTTTTTCTAATGTAGCTACTCTAAATTTGAAGCAAATAAGTCAGTCACATTTGTAGGGATTTGGTATCTAGCCATGTAAATGGATGAGGGATTATGTCAGCGGAGGCGTGGAGCTGCCATCCAGTCGCGCTCCATCCATCGTTATCATCTGCCACAAGATTCACCTCACGCTAATACACATCTCTCAAAGAGAGAGAGAGAGAGAGAGGAACCAAAAGACGCACCTGGGTCAATCAACTGATCACTTCTCAGAACAGAGAAACCCAATCATGCTGATCAGCTGGGGCAGGCAGGCACAAGGGGAATCCCGCTCGCACTAAAGAGTGTCTCCTGTCTGAGGAGCACAAGGCCCTCAACCACAGCCATTACTCATAACTAATCAAGAGCACAACCTCATAATTTTAAATTGAGGAGATAAGGAAAGAGTGATGCATCCTGCGGCCGAGGCCCGATGTAAAAATATCAGCCCTTCAGAGTTTGTGCTGCTTCTGCTGTTTATTCTAACAGGATCCACAAGTCTGGACTGAGATAAGGAGGCTACACATTTTAGATGACTTGTGCCTTTGCTGGGCTTTAATCGAATTTGATGCTCTGCAGAACATTGTGACTCTTTAACAAGTACAATTGGTTTATGAGAGTAACTGGAGGAAGCAAGGGCCACCCAAAGGTTAAGTTATAAGTTATTATCAATATTAGGGCAAGTGACCTGATGTCATGGGAAAATTGTTTTTATATGCATGATATTTAACAAACAATTACTCACTTTATGGACTTAGCAAGGCTGTTTATTTTTCTAACTCAAATAACTTTAAAAACTGCTCAAACCAGGACCAAAGCCCTATGCTATTCCTAACCTTAAACAAAATAGTTCCACCAACTTAACCCAATAAGTCATGATATGTATGTAATGTATAGTTATGTTTCAAAAAATATGACGCCAATTGTCATTGTAGAATATAAAATGAAGATATATGCTTTCGGCATGACGACCAAGAGGCGGACAACAATGGCTAAAAGAACAAAGTTAAAAACGATGTTGTAACTGATCAAAAACACTTATAAGACTAACTCATTGTAGTCAAGACAAACTTAGTAGAAGTAACCAGATAGTGACATAGTTGTGCTGCTCGTATAAATGTGTGAGACATGTGGCTCTCCTAAAGGTTTATGTATCCAAACATACGATCCTTTATATACACTACTTGTGTTTTTAGAGCCAGAGCTAAACTCAGATTACAGCTGGCATATCAGTCCCATCGGCTGCACCGTCAGTTACAGCTGCACGTTTACACTATACTTACTTTGGAAGAAGTGGTACAATCATGTTTTATCAGGAAACATGTACATAAATAAAAGCTAACCCCGTGAACCATAAGCTGGTTATGGTCTGTGTAGTGGGTCGCACGTGTTTGCATGTGCAATGTGTTGACGCGACATGTGTCCGTCAGGGGACATGAGCCGTACCAGCGGCCCAAAACCTCCTCCACCATTACGGGGACAAACTCAGCGGGATGCAGCCAAACTGATTTATAACTCCAGCAAGAAGAACAGCTGCTCTGCTCGCTGTCAACTAACCTCATCCTGGATGGATATCCATCCTCTCCTTAATTTAGTATGACCACTACAACCTCGCTGATACTAAACACATACTGTTACACATACTGACATGGCCTTTAACAGATCCTGAGCAAGGAGAGGCCATTTCTACGCCCTGTACGTGAACTGAAGCGGAGACTGATACGAATCTTAGTAGTACCGATGCTACGTGCATGATCTGATAGCCTCCTGCTGTTTGCTGATTGGGATGTGACTGTGAGGGAATGGCGAGGCACTGCGGTCTACGGCGGAGGAGCTGTGCTCTGTGGGAGACAGAATCCCTCAGATAAGTGAGTGCCTCACGGTCTGGAAGCCGGCCCACCTCGGGATAACAGGCAAAGGGATAGCAGGACCCATATCTGCCCCAGTTTATGCTCCCACCACCACATCTCATCAACAATCTCTCCTGCTGCCTGCTCCCTCTCCCTCTCCTGCTGCCTGCAGTGCTTAAACTCAAAACAGCTGCTTGGAATACCAGACTGATGAAACCCTGTTTAGAGCTTTTTCTTTTTCTTCCTGCTGTACAATCACGTTTTATTAGCATGGAGTGAAGCATTTAAGGTACAATTATGGAGGGAAAACATTTCTTTATGTGAGCTAAACAGTAGTGGTTATAGCTATGAAAGGGCCACATACACTTACAACAGCACACTTCACTGTCACCCCCCCACCCCCCTCCCTGCAGTTGCATCAGTTAGATAAAAGTGTGGCTGCAAGCAAGAAGCTAGTTTCATTATCAGATAATCTGAATGAGTTGATTATTGTGTTAATAATCAATTCACTGATAAGCTGATCAACAGAAAATTGATCTGTAACTATTTTTATGATCAATTAATCAGCTCATTATTTTTAACACAAACATCTTTCCAGTCTCTCAGCTATGAGAATTTGTTGATTTTTACTTTCTCGTATTAGAAAGTAAACCGACGTACATATTACAACGGACATTTTTCACTATTTTTTTAACTCTTATAGGTCAAAACGATCAACATCAAGTATGAAAATAATCATCAGTTGAAGCAATAATGTCTATATATATATATATAAATATATATGTATTCGAACATAATGACATGACGCATGAGAGAAAAGAAGCTGAAAGAAGTTGTTTCAGGACTGTTGTCACTTGAGAGTGAGACAGTCTACACAGACCTCCTGATAAATGCAGCCCCCCCCCCCCCCCCCTCTCCCTCTTTGCACCAAGAATCCACGTTAATACCACAGAACAGACATGACTAAGCTGGTATTCATGTGACACATGATACATGTCTCCACCTCCCACACCTGCATCACCCCATTCGTGGCAAGAACTTTTTTTTTTTTTTTTTTTTACACTTAGCAGCTGGATGGAGACAGCAACACTTTAGATTCCCCTTTTCTTCAAGCTGAACTCGTCTGCCTTTGAGTCCCATCACAGCTCAACCCTGCAGTGACCGGTCGCTACACGAGGATCGCAATTGCTTGAAAGTAGAGACAGAACATGTGTAGTAATGACAAGAAGCTTCCACCATAAATAGCTAGAGATTTCTTGTTGACTTTAAAGTCTAACGCTGCAACATGTTTTTTTTGTTGTTGTTGTTGTTAGGATGTTGAACAGACACTGACAACAACATCTTTGAAAAGTCTCAAAGCTGCAAAAGAAAAGCCGAGACTGCGGAGAGAAATCAGGTGTGTTAGAGATGTTCACCTTTGGCCGAACGCCTCTCAAGTTAGCCCAAATTTTCACGGGGAAAAGCAGTGTACCAAACATCGCAGCAGCTCTGGCCAAACATAGCGAATGAGAAAAACACATAAATTGATAAAAACACATTTGCACACATATTCATCTTGGCACATCAAAGGGATTCATTGATGTCACTGAACATGGGGAGTCTGCGGCTGGAGAGGGGAGATGTTGGTTATCCATTCCTCAAAGGGTGCTGAGATGCTCCTGATGGGCCCCGCGCTCGAGAGCCAGAGAGCGCTATAAACAGAATTTCTAATGTCAGGCGGAAGGGTGGGCGGGTGGGTTAGGTAGTGAACTAGCAGGCTATGGGGTAGCGGGAGGAATTGACGCCAGCTCATGCCTTCCACAGAGACCAAAGAGGGAAGGATACAGACCAGGACTGACACCATTTCACACAGCTCTACACAAGCGATGTTATGAAGCGAACATAACCACAAAATGCATGTTCCTGTAACGCTCCATAAGAAAGGTTCTGTGTCCAGCTACTACAGATTATAACAAGGGATTTGTTGTTTACACAGTGAGTGATTTATACATGTAAAGGCGTGTAAAGTGGAACATTAGAAACATGCCAATATATTTCCCACTGTAAACTGGTTTGGTTTGTGTTGCACTAATTAGACCTGACCTTGTTTACCACTGTGTAATATAAAAGTAATTCTTAAAAACAACAACGGAACAATTTAAGGCTAATCAATGAAAATCCCTCTATTTCAAAATGTCAAATTATTCCCCAAACACTATCCCCTCCTTCTCAAACTAAATCAAGATTATTTTAATATTTCAAAATATATATATTTTTTTGCCAAATTTCATTTAATTTTCTCAACCCCGAGCAATGAGTTCATTATCAACCTGAATCACTCCGGGTCAGAGCTCTTAGCCAGCGATGGCATTTCTGCGGTTGCCAGCGATCTGTTCCTAATTGAACAGTGCCACTAAATTGATGTAGATGTGTTTGCCTTTGAAGAAAAAATCTTTCAAAAACTATAAACCTAGTCAAAAAATGTTAGCTCTGTTGACACAGCGCTTGGTTGAAAAAACATTTGCGCGCCAACATTCAGGAATACAACACTGAGGGTTGTCAGGATGTGAGCCCCGTACACTGTTCCCTCTGTTGCAAAAGTATCCACAGAGCCTCACCTGAACAACCCCCCGACCCCCACCCCTCGCACCCCCACCACTCACAGACTTTACACACACACAAACGTGCAGCACGCATGGATGCATGTGTGTACATTCACACACACACACACACACACACACACACACACATGTGCAGCAAGGTGAGTGAAAAAGCCAAGTGAGCCACCTGATGAAAAGACACCTCAACACAAACAGGCTTTGCTTATGCAGGGAGAGGCCCTTTTATTCAGCGGGACAATGTCTGTGTTGACTTTTCTTTGTCTGCACATTTTTAAGCACCAAAAGCAGCAGAAAGAATGAAAAAAAAAAAAAAAAGGAGTCAGAAAGGCATGCAATCGTAGCCACTGACATGTTCAGACTTATACAAACTCTCCATTCATATCTCAATCTCAAACAATTTTCTATTCAACAATCATGCTCGGGAGTTCAAGTGTCTCACTGCGTATTTGATGAAGATATATTTGAGCGGCTAACCTCGCTCTCGCTCACTCGCCACCTCTCACACACAAGAGGCATTTCACTCTTTAGTGACGATGATGATGTACTAGCAGAGTTATCTCAAAGTGCTGATGAGGCTGACAAGAGATGGCGTCGAGCGTCAAGTGTGTGCGTGTGTGTTCACCAATTAAATCTGGCACCAGTCCGTCACTACGGGAACAATGCGGCGATAATCACATCAATGAATCGACAAACAATAAGCTGGATTTGTCAGGCTGACTTCGTAGGAAAAAGGAGGGGAAAAAAAAAACTCTTTGGCTCTGAAACCCCACAGCAGGCAGAAGTCTGGTGGAACATCTCTGCAAACATAAAACCTCCTCCTCAGCTCTCGGTGGATTACAGCGGAATGTCAGCTCCACGCAGGCTTTAAATCAGTTATGCTTGGCCCTCAGGGGAACTCTGTGCTGATCCCATGTAGGCCTGTCTCTCATTGCTCATGATAGGGTTGCCACATCCAAATTTAAAAGTTCGGGCCTCAAATCCTTCATCATGCAGCACATTGCGGAGTCAAATCACAACACGACGACTCTTGTGCAACATCTCCTATCTATTATTTAGCGTTTGCCTTCTTTTAAACCCTAGCAGGTGCTGGATATATGTGAGCACCACACTGCTTTATTATTACACAAAAGTACACAAACACACAAAAGATGTCAGACCTGTAAGGGGAGGTGTAAATAGATACATGCAGGAAATGTAAAAATATACCTTGGCACACACTCTTCTGTCTGTAATTACAAAAATATTGACATTGCTACAGAATGAAACTGCAGAGCTCCACCTACAAATAAAAGACGCTAGACTCTGTCGCCTGGTATTTAATCACATGATCTGGACGAGAGACACAACTTTAATGTGTCTCATGCAGCACAAGTACAACCACATACCACGGTCACACCAACAAATCTGTCATTCCCAAGCAAGGCTTTCCAAGACACACAATATAAGACCTCTGTTTGCTGGCACCAGCATTGTCTGTGTCTCAAGACCAGAGAGGTGACAACACAAACAAGGTTATACCCTGTGGGCAAATTTTATCCCAGCAGCCAATCAGCATATCCCACAGGATGATGCTGCATGATAAATGTAACTGTAGAACTCATTAGTTAAAATAAGTTGTTGGTGCAAGCCACTGGTAAATGTCATCCAGTAAATCTGACTTTATTCAAGTTTATCCACAGGTGTAAACAAACCAGCCCCAGAGCCTTGCTGGGTACTGAGTCGAACCTCTCATCAATCAAATCCGCTGCTTTCTCACTAAAGCCATGAGCACAGAGCAATATGGAGACCTTGAGACATCTGCTAAGTATGCCAGCCATTGTCTGCCTGCTTGTTTTCTGCCGCGCTGATGATTGACACAGTCAGCTCACTGTGTCCCATTGACCTCATTCTTTTTTTTCTAATATGGGGGATTATACATTCGAATTTTAAATCCTCTCCAATTATTTGTTACTTTGCCTCAAGGAAAGTCCTTTTAATTTTCAACTTTGTTTTGCTGGACAAAAAAAAAAAAAAAAGAAGAAAAACACAAGGAAGGGGGAGGCTTTCACACCACAGATGAGACAAAACAAAGCAGAGACTTGATAATAGATGGTTTTGAATGCCTTATTTATACCTAAAATGTTGTCCCCTGCAAAAATCCATCAGGAAAAGCACAAAATTTAGTAATGACATTATTCCTACGAAACTCTGGTGGCCAAAAGCAACGAGGTAGACTATCTGCAGGGCAGCATGTATCACCTAGTCAGAGCAGAGTAGCCATTTAGTTAATGAGCCCCAATGGAGACCTCCAATGAAGCCATCAAGACTGCTCAGAATAACAATGGTCAACTAACGCCTTTCTAATTGAATGGAAGATACAGGGAGGCGAGGGGAGTGGGCCTGGAACAGTGAAAAGGAGACAGAAAATAGGGTGAGGGGGGTAGGTAGGTGGGGGGAGGGTGGGGGGTGTCTTTTCAGTCAGATGCCTGCCAGGCCTTAACGAAAGTACTTGTTTTTTGGGGTGGAGGGGTGGGGGGTATGACATGCATTGGGGGATGGACAAGCTCAGAGGAACACAGCTCTCCTGCAGGGATTATTTCAAGGAAGTTTGCATAGTCCCATTTAAATTGTATTTCATGAGCTGCCATTCCAAACAGTGCGGGTTACATTTAAATGTTTTGACTCAGTGTCCGTCGGCAGACCACGTTCCCTGACCTCAGTGTGGCATTTTTGTTCGCCCCATGAACTTTCTTGTGACTTCATTAGTCATGTTTTCATCGTTGCTAACTGGTGTGAAATTATCGTAAGGTCTCTGTACTTCACTAGCCTGCTGTTAGCCATGCTAAAAGACAGATAACACTTGCACTGGGACACGGCTGTTGCACTCTAGCAGCAAACA
Source organism: Seriola aureovittata (assembly GCF_021018895.1). Taxonomy (NCBI): domain Eukaryota; kingdom Metazoa; phylum Chordata; class Actinopteri; order Carangiformes; family Carangidae; genus Seriola; species Seriola aureovittata. Next base: position 10,342,276 of record NC_079368.1, read on the forward strand.
AACCGGAGCAACAATTGGTATTTAAACATTACAAGCTTTTGACAACTTCATGAAAAACCAGTGTGATGTAACCAAGCAACAAGTCCATGAATCATTTCAGACTCTACATCAACAACACTAGCTTACGACAGGCGACCTTATCTAGTCTGTGGACATCGGCTGTCATGGTCCCTGCAGTGAAATGCCTCCCATGTGTGTCAAAGTGAGGTATTACATTGTTATTACGGTGGGGATATGACTTGAGGTAACTGCCTCTTCCTTTCAATTTTTCTGCAGAGAATGTGTGTACAAAACATGCAGGGTCTACAAAACAAAAATGTTATCCTGCAAGCTCAAGAAATACCTTCAATAGCAAAGCAATCTAGTGGGAGGAGGCCAACTTTAAAAATATCCATTCTAAAATAAATTTCAGAAGAATACGAGCATCCACACTGCAGAAGTTTAAGTCCTTACAAGAGACTAACAGTGGCAGCACATAAGATAAACCCAGCTCTAATAAGACATGGTCACAATAAAGTATATAATCAAAATCCAGTGTGAGCACTGCAGTGTATTTTCGGTAAGGGACTGCCATAAATCCTTCAAAATAAAACAGAATAACTAATGTGTTTGAACTTTGAGCTGAATGAGAGGTTGTCAAATGCAAGCCTTGTCGAGGGTGGGTGGCAGGGAGAAATTTATATCCCCAAAAAGAACAAAGAAGTAGTTAGTACTCCTTGAGAGGCCACTCGGAGGGAATATGGCGGTCTGGCAGTGCACAAGGAACTTTTACGCACGGCCAAAGTTTTTTTTCTTTTCATGCGGAGTGCGATTGAATAAAGAAAAGAGAGTATAGAGTGACATATCCACAGCAACACTTACTGTTCTCGCACTGGGGGACAGTGAACCGTTGGATAGGTAGGGGTTGCTGAGGTCTGGGATCATGAGAAACGGGTAGCCAGGATAGTGAGGACTCTTAAAAAAGCCACCATCTTGCTGCCTCCTCAGTGCTGCGGGGGATAAAGAAAAGCCAGGGTTAATAACGGCACAAAAGCGGCACAATCGCCAGATATAGTTCACAAAGTACTGACGGTGCTTGTATGTATTTCTTTTTTTTTAATTTTACCTTCACTGAAGTAGTCTCTTGTTTTCTCATAACTTTCTAAGTCTGGTCTGGTTTGGGGGCGCCTCTCTGCTTGCTGACAAGGAGAGAATACACACACACACACACGCGGAGGGGAAGAAACTATTGAAACTTTCAACAACATTAAATCACATCTGTCTTAATGCTTGGAGCAGTGTGCAGAACATCGTCTATGTGCAGTGTGTCCTCACCTCCGAGTCTGACGAGCTGCTGTTGTTTTCCGACTCGTTCACTAAGGAGGATTTCACATCATCCAAATCCCTTTCCGCAGATACATTCTCAGATATCTTTTCCTCCTGCTCCCCTTCGTCTTTAAAAGAGATCATTTCATCATTGGCCCCCAAGTCATCCCCACCACCTCCGTTCAGCTGTGGCATTTTGGCAGAGCAGCGGGTGTTTTCTTTTCTTTTTTTTTCTATCGAGGAGGAGGAAAAACAGTCGCAACAATAATTGACTTTCTATCGGATCAGTGTAGTCCAAACGAGCCGCTGGAGCAGTAAACCAACTACAGCAGACTGTTCATGTTTCAAAACTCCCTTTTCATCCTCTGAACGTGGTCCCGAGGTCCATGGCGAGTCTTGCAACAACAATAATCCACAGTTGGAAGTTTCAACAGAGACGCCGAGGGAAGATATCGATGAATCTTTGGCGTTAGTGGCCGGATGCGCAGCAACTTGGCAAAGTTTCGTCTCCTTCGCAGCTTGTGGACAACTTGTGGCCCCTGCGTGTCTCTCCTTGTTGCGCTGCTGAGGAATGGGACTCTCTCTCCTCCTCTTACAGATCCCGGGAACCACATAAACTAAAGTCCAAGCGACGGGGGAGGTTACTCAAGAAAAAGAAACACGTCCGATTTCATCTCCTAGTATCCATGCGTGAGAAAACAATGGCTGGAGACAAAAAAGAAAGAAAGAAAAAAGAGAAAGAAAGAAAAACACGCGACGGTTGCTGCAGTTTTCTTCGCTTCACACACGCTTGCTTTTCCTCCCTCTCCACAAGTTTAAAGCGACGCTTCGCTGTTTTCACAAACACACAAGAGGGTAAAACTACAAAAAAAAAAAAAAGAGAGAAATAAAACCCGGTGCAAAGTAAGAATTTTATTCAGCTGGACGTGGTCGCCCTTTCCCTCCACATTGCTGCCGGGGAATGCGCCCTGAAAAAGTACTTGGTTGTTCAAGTGGAGGAAAAGCGCAGCCCGTCCGAAGAGGAGGAGTTTGCACTGAAAGCCGACACTTAATTCACCACCATGTAGATCAGCTATTCTTAACCCTCAAGACACCAACGCACTGCCACCGCAACACACAATGAAATGATCGAGGGCATTTTAACAGAACAGAGGAGGTTTGTGCACGGGGGGGTGGGGTGGTAACCAAATCAATCAATGACACAGTTATGAATTATTATTATCGGTAAATTATTATTATTAGGAGTAGGCTAGTAGTAGTAGTCTAGTAGTAGTTATTGTTGTTGTTGTATTACAGGAATTATCAATGAAATTAACGCATGAGAATATGCGAATATGCACAGATGATGATTTATTAGAGTCAAAGTGAACGCGAGGTGTGACCTGCCAATAATCTCCAGTATTGTGGAGGCGAGCAGAGG